>NC_056594.1:7769917-8067417 GCF_018340385.1 Cyprinus carpio | reverse complement strand
TGGTGGTTCACGTCATTCCTTGACGGGTAGGTTTATGAAGGATATAAATGCAAATCGGGAGCCAAAAATAAGTTTTTCGAGATTTAAGCTAATCTCAGAATGTATTGCTTGTGAGTTACCTGATGGTTTTACTTACACTTCTTACACTTTAGTGTCTTTCTTCATACATCGAAACTTGTGTTATTAAATGAACAAAGATACTATTACTAAAGTTTATATTATTATTATTATCATAGTTCTATATATTTATTAATAATGTGTTATTAAATATATGTAAATGTATAATTGTTTAATTGAACATTCGTGTGAAAGCAATTGCATATATGGTCATTTTGATACCTTCAGCAAAAGTATCATTATTTTTGACACAAGCATCACTGATCAAGATACTATAAGTAGGTATGTGTATTTATAGAAGCATATTTTATTGCCTTTCTCAAAAGACCCTATTGATTTTGTGAGAGAAAAAAAAACTCTCACCTCCATCAAGCTCTTTCCCACACAATAAATTTGCATGCGATTTTTATCTTTTCCACCATGTCACCTTATAAAATTTTATAATCTCACCACAAGGAAACACATTCACAAGGTCATTCCCCCCTATGCAGCAAGTTTAACATGTTTACATAATGCAGAGGGAAAACAAAAAGCACAAACAATTCTGTACTGAGAGTGATGATCAGGGGCGTTTCTAGGATTTTCATTTTAGGGGGGCTCAGCCCCCAATAAGGGTATGATTAAAAAAAAAAATATTATTTGACTATTAGGGTAGGGTTGTATACTACTAACCTTATTGTAAACCACTATTCCATTGTATTCCCTGTATTTCATATATGGGAGTAGAAGTAGCTGACTGAGCCATATACAACACCGTAAAAAAAAAAAAAAAAAAAATAAGAAAAATTTAGATGTGGCCAGTCACTAGAAAATTTTGAGTTGGGAATGTAGATTTTTTTTTTTTTTTTTAATGAAGACTTCCTGATTCATTATTAGGACATTCATGTTTATTCTTTGACGATACCACTGCTTTTTCTCATGAAATGTACGTGGAAATTGCGCAGACAATTAAAACAACATAAGGTTTCAGTGACTGCAGTGAATCTTGGGAACACAGTGGTATTGTGTGTGTTGACTGCTGTGTACGTTCTATTCTCACCTGACTTGCTCATTTGCAGACCTACTCCCGCACGACAAGAAAAAAATGTGTATATCCATCTACAATGAAATATAAATTATTATTATTATTATTATTATTATTGAGCTTTTTAGCCTTTATAATCAACAATACGGTTGGTTATACATCAAGTCACCCCCTGAAAATTTATTTCATTTCAAATCATTTAACTAACCAGCTAAATATTCATTGAGAATATAGACAAAACATGTATTAATGTAATTGTCTGTTGGCAACATGTTTAATCTGTTCTATATGTATTTCTATTTATTAAAAATAACAACATGAATTATCAATTTGCCACTTCTATAAATCAGTTACTTAAAAAAAAAAAAAAAAAAAAACACACAAATCCCTTTACTCTACTCGCCTCTTACTCTAATATACAGTATGTATCATGATACACTAATGATTCATTATTACTTAACACAAAATTATATTTAATAATACAAAACAAAATAACTCCACATGACGTTTCTCTCTCTGTGCCCTTTAGTGCTTTCAGAAAATGATGTGTGTCTTTAATCATTTCTGTGCATGGCTGCATAATGTAATGCCAAAATACACAATAATATGTTTTAAATTTTAAAAAGTAAATTAAAATAAATTATGATCGTTTTCTAAAGTACGTTTTCATGGGTGTTAATCGCTTCATTTTTGTTGGGAAGAAAAAACAACTATCACACTGTGATGAGGGCTGAAGGTGAACGCAGCGAAGACGTATTGGTATTGGATGAGAAACCAAACTGTGTATTGGTCCAGTAACATTGGACCAATACTGAAGCCCCCCTAAAAAGGGCCTAGTGACGCCCCTGGTGATGATGCTACAGGGTAAAGTAGTTCAAGTGTGCTCAGTTAAGACATCATCGTTTTAAGTAATAGTTCACACAAAAATTCAAATTTAGCCTCAAGCCATCCAAGATGTAGGTGATTTTGTTTCGTTATCAGAACAGATTTGTTCACCAGTGGATCCTCTGCAGTGAATAAAAACATCACAATAATCCACACAACTCATTAGTTAACGTCTTGTGAAGTGAAAAGATGCATGTTTTTCAGGAGCAACTTTTTCAGGAGCAAGCAATGTTATGAATAGAGGACTTGTTTTTATATAGCTGAAAGCAACAGTTAAAACAATCTATTGTGAACTATTCCTTTAAGGTGTAAAGTCTATGAGAAATAGTGAAATTCAAGGCTGTAGACAGAGGAATTCCTTTTCTGTCGTTGTAACTCATCTGATGGTCCATGGACAAGAGTGCCCACAAGCTGTTCACATCTCCCACAGACTCTCGTAATGGTATTTTGCTGCAGGCCTTTGCAAGCCGGTGTCTATTGTTTAGCATATGGAGCATGACATCAAAAAACAGAGCAGGTGGGAAATAGTTGGCTGTATCTATTGAGGTTAGTTATTTTAGAAGCTTCATCTAAAAACGAATACACAAAAAAGGTGGTAATTTCCATGGATTGCGCATTTTCTTTTGTACTGAAATTAAATTCCAGTGAATTGTTGTTGAGTTATGTTACATAAATTATGTAACTTGACGTTTCAACTATTTAAAAGCTTGTGACATTTAGGATCTCTACAATGTATGCACAAGAATGGCCCGCAGTGGATGGTATAATATCTTGTCTCCACCCACACTTTGAGATGCCCATCATGAGGTCCACTATAGCTCCTGCGGTCAGATCCATCCCAGACTTGTGGTCCGTGTGTGGACATGAAAATTCAACTCATCCCTCTGATTGCATATTTCATAGATTCTCCCAATTTTCTATTTCATTAGAAGTCATTGTATTGTCATGATGGTTTTATTTTAACAACAGATTATTCAGTTCCATCATACAATGTGGATGGATTAAATCTGTTTAAATGAATGTTTGTGCATACATGTGTATGAATGCATGCTATTTAAAATCGTTTGACAGTCCAAGAAAGAAAGTTTCCCCAACTGAAATGGCGATTTCTTCCTCATCTATCTAAACGATTCCCACTCATTTCTCATTTCTGCCACAGTGAACATACATTTACAACAGAAGAATTCTGTTTCATTTCTCTTTCAACTTGGTGTCCAGTATACTTTAATTTGATGAACATAATGAAGTGTGTTGTTCTTGCTTTGATCCATTTTTAAAATGCTGATAAATTTATGTATCTATCCATTCATCGATATATATATATATATATATATATATATATATATATATAATATATATATATATATATATATATATATATATAAACAATAATGCATATTAAATAAAATGATACAAATCCACTGATCTATAATAGATAGATAGATAGATAGATAGATAGATAGATAGATAGATAGATAGATAGATAGATAGATAGATTCGTTTCATTTTGCTATTTAATATGCATTATTGTTTATCAATAATTATTAGTTTCCCATAAAGAGTTCGCACTCTTATTGTGTTTTTTTTTCGTGTTACGTCACTTCCTGACCCTTGCTCCTTCCTTTCCGCGTCGGCCATTTGTGATAATCGGTAAGAACATCACGAGCTCTAGTTTACTATGATATTTTTACTCGTTTGAGCTCATATTTATAACATATACCTCACACCATTTATGCACGGAACTGTTTGGTACCGCGTGTGTCACATATTCGCCGAGTGTTGAGGGTCGTGTGTGTTTTATCGCGAGAGAATGGCAGCAGGGCTGAGTCTCTACACGTGTGGGAGAGCCGCGCGCTCAGGCCCTGCGTCCGAGTCAACTCTCCCCGATTCAAATACAAGACTCAGTTCTGCTTCCAGCTTGTAAAGGAAGGTGTTTGTGTGTGAATAGATCTGTTTTCTGCTTGGACACTGACTGGTTTGATTGTTTGATGCAGACTGAGCTGATAGTCATCTGATAAAGTCAGGATGCAGAACGACGCTGGTGAATTCGTGGACCTGTACGTCCCTCGCAAATGGTGAGCTCAAATTGAGAAGAAGCGCTTGTTTGCTGTAGGAAATTTACTCATTAAATCCTTGATTTAAATTTCTGTGTTTATTTTCATAGTATTTTGAACTGTACGCACAGTTCGTTTATCTAGAAACACATTTACAGTTAAAATATTTTGTGAGCACATATTTGTATACAATTTGGGAAAATCTATTTATTCATATTTTTTTCTAGCTCTGCTAGCAACAGAATTATTGGTGCCAAGGATCATGCCTCCATCCAGCTCAACATTGCTGAGGTTTGACACTGTTTTGAGCATTACAAACCTATTTTGTTTTGTTTATGTGTGTATCTATGTGTATCATATAAGTTATTATTAGATTTTTATAGGTGTTTGAGATTTTATTTTGTATTGTAAATGAGGTTTTGGTTTCTTTTGATAGGGAACACATATTAGATCAAAAAATGTTAGCCTGAATGCACTGTAAGTCGCTTTGGATAAAAGCGTCTGCTAAATGCATAAATGTAAATCTACACATGTATATATTATTAGATTGCATGCTTATATTATTACAATTCTAAAATGCATTTTAGGCTGCATACATGAATAAACATAAAAACTATATTTTTTCAGTGACAAAACTGTTGGTATATATTGTAAGTGACAGCAGCCGAAATCACAACTGTTAGATACCAGTAGGTATATAAGTCAATTATTGTATTCTAGCCAACAAAATCTCAGCGTTGTGATGATTAATGAGCTTCTCCTAATGGTTTTTACAGGTGGACAAGGCTACAGGCAGGTTCAATGGACAGTTCAAGACCTACGCCATCTGCGGTGCTATCCGTAGAATGGTATGCTCAAACACGCTTTAAGGAATAGTTCACCCAAAATAGGATATTAAAATGTGGAAGCACTGATTCGTTTACATCTGGTGTGGTCTCAAGACGTTTGCTTTGTCATCTGCAGGGTGAAGCTGATGACTCCCTCCTGAGGCTCGCAAAGAACGACAGCATTGTGGCAAAGTAAGCCCATGTCAGTAAACCGCTGCTTTTTCATCTCCTTCATGATTTTTTCGGCAGGTTTTAAATGCTTTTTGAAACCACTAGTGTTAAGTTCATGCTTTAAACGTCCTGTAAGATTTAAGTTTTCCTATAAACAGTATCAGTGAGCACTTTTAAGAGTGACAGCGCAAATCGTCCTTATGTAAAATCATTTGTATTTTTAAGAGTCTTTTTAATAATGCATAATACTGATTTTAATAACTGTCAGAGTATTCACTGAATTTCTGCTGTTGATCAAGTTTGTGGTGTAATTGTAGACTGTTTAAATCAGACTGTTTTTGTTACAGGTGGATGCTGATTATGCTTGTCTCTAATGATTGTGTTTTTCTCTTTACAGGAACACCTAAAGGAAGTTTCTTTGTAGAATAAAAAAATCTAATTGGTCACCTGTGTTTGTGTTTTTAATATATGGTGTGAGCGCATGAGAATTATTAATGGATGCTTGGTTTTTCTAAGTGATGTGAATCATTAAAATGATCAATTATGAAAATATCAATTACCAATTATTGACTAAATCAGAAGGGAATTTTAATTATTTCAGGAAAAGAGAACAAATTGTGATGAAGTTATGAGAGCATTTGGTCTGTATTTGTTTTTTTTGACAGGATGTGGTTTAATAAGATTTACTGTCTTTTGCAATCTGTGAATGAGCATCAGAAGAGGCCAATGAATTTAATTTCTTTCTCAAATTGTATTGACTCTTCTAAAATATGAGACACCAATGTTTCAGGAGTTTAGGACACATGCTTATTCAATAACTTTTATTTCTTATTTGGGCTTATGTATTTAAAGGCATTATCAGATGCCAGTGTTTCCTGTCATAGCTATGAAAAGATTTGACTTCAAAAACAGTATCATAGCTAATAAAACATCTCTTGTTATGATTTTAAAGCGGTGTTTAACCTCAGAACAATCGCAAAGTAAAAAGAGGTGTGAAAAAGTCTGATTTTGAGGTAGCTGTATTTTAAAATTAAATGATTATAATGTAGTGTGTGTGTTTCTCTTCCTGATATACCCATCTATTTTAGGTAAAAAAATAAAAAGGCTATATACAGTGATAATAGGCTATAAGGACGGTCCTCCGTCCGGTAGAGGTCGTGTTGAGCTGCCGTTGCGCGTCAGTGACTGGTTCTGCCTCTAGAGGGCGACTGGGGCCCAGAAACAGTCTAGTGCCGCATTCAGGCCCGATTTTAAATATGATACAGATGAGAGTAAAGTTACACCCTTTGCCACAGTTTTTGAATATTAATCGTTTAAAGTTCATCTCATTTGGCATACTTGAAAGTTTAGTCGGAAATTGCAATGTGATTACCGAAAATAATAATAGAGTTATTCATATCGTTTAAAAGAGATGTTGTTACAATACCAAATGTTATCCCATACTGGCAATTCCTTTGGAGTGAAAACTGTTGCAAAACCCACTAAATGTATTGTTCAAAATAATATTCATATTCGTGTACTTTTGATTCGATTTCAAATAAATAGATGTTACTTCACCAATACAACCCCGAACTTTGTGGTGTTGATAAATTCAGAGACTGAATTTAAATAGCTATATATAGGCCCCATTGTATAGTTTTTTTTTTTTTTTTTTTTATTATGGTATAGCATAATTTTGTCCAAAAAAATAATGAAAACTACCTCCACCATAACCACAAAGGAATCACCTCTTATTATGGCTTACTTTGAAGAAGACTTTTATTTCTAATTACCATTAATTGTATAAACTATAGAACACTATATGCCAGTCACTATATGTCGATTAAATATATGAAAAAAATGAATGTTTATTTAGAAATTATCAGTAAACTATGTTTGTTTTATTTTACAGAGATGGTGACAACATTTTATTGATTTCTAATGCATAAAACAATGTGTGTCATTACATAAATTAATGTTTTAAGCACATTTTAATATATATTATATATTTAATTACATTAAATATTTAATTATATGTGTGTGTGTGTGTGTGTGTGTGTGTGTGTGTGTGTGTTATATATATAAATGTATATATATATTAGGGCTGTCAAATGATTAATCACGATTAATCACATCCAAAATAAAAGTTTTGTTTACATAATATATGTATGTGTACAGGGTATATTTATTATGTATATATAAATACACACACATAAATTATATATGTAGAAAATATTTACATGTATATACATTTATATATTTATATTCTTATATTTTATATTATATATAAATATATTTAATATATAAACATAACATATTCTTCTTAAATATATACATGCATGTGTGTGTATTTATATATACATAATAAATATACACAGTATACACACATATATTATGTAAACAAAACTTTTATTTTGGATGTGATTAATCGTGATTAATCATTTGACAGCCCTAAATATATATATATACATATATTATACATAATAAATATACACAGTATACACTATATTATGTATTATACAGAAATAAACAAACAAATAGGTCTGACCACATACTCATTTTGTTTTTATATATTATAAAAAGTTGTTCATTTAGGAATAATATGGTCTTAAATTTGAATATCTTAAAAAAAAGTTCAAAAATAATATGAGTTATTTATAGGCCCCATTGTATATTTTTGATTTTTTTTTCTTTCTTTTTTCTATTATGGTATTGTATAATTTTGTCCAAAAAAAAAGGTACGCTGTGAGTAGTAAAATTAGCAGAGGGCCTATAAGAAACAACATCCGGTAGATTAAGCCCCGCCCACCGAAGAACGCACGTTACTTGTCGTTCTAGTCGCGTACGTTATTTCTGCGCTTCAATGGCTGTCCTCCTGCAGACATACTGAGGATCTGCAATCCACGCGTGGAAGAATGACTAATCTCACCCTGCGTGCACGTCTACTGTGATTGCATGTTTGATTCAGTTAAAGACTGCATTTCCTCTCTAATTACCGGAGTTTTTCCAGCTTTAATCGACCTTACACAAGATCCCCTCGAACTGGAGGAGACCTGGTCTGTTTGACAGCTCTCAAGTGCATCTTGGTTTTTAAATATAACGCTAAGTTATATATTTTCTGTCTGTACGACTTATTCTAAATCCAAACTTCCTTTGTTATTTCGCCTACAATTGTCGGAGCATCATTTTAGCCTGTTTATAATAATAATAACAACAATAATAATAATTGCAAGTCCAGTTTTAAACGCGTCTCGGACAGCTTCTCCGTTAAATCCGAATCGACGCCGCTTCATTAAAACACAATAGCAGCGCAAATCTAGATTAAACTTGTGTTTTATTTGTTATTTCAGTCTCAGATGCACACAGCGGCTGTATGGGAGTGAAACTCTCCCACACGGAAGTGACTTACACACGTTAGGCCAGTGATCGCTGGTGTTTTTCTAGGAGAATTTGTATTAGTTGCGTCCATTGAATTGGTTATTAAAATGATTCCCGACAAGGCACCAGGCGAGGATGTGTTACACGCTTCAGCAGACTTGAAGAAACAGGCGCACATCCCCAGCTTTGAGAAATACAAAGAGCTCTACACCAGATCTGTCGAGTCTCCCGAGGGTGAGTTTCACTGGGCTGGTCAGTAACGGGTTAAAAACTGCTGTTTTAAAAGCTGCACTTGGCTGTGTCTCAAAGCATCGTGCCCCTGTTAGACAGCAGTTTTGGACATCCACCTATCATGATTTAAGTTGTTTATTATTAAAATGTAAGCATTGCATTTAATCTGTTACTGTAGGATCTAACCAGCGTAGCTGTGTTTAGCTGTTCGTGTATGTTTAAGGTGTTATTGTTATTTGCAATATAATTAAATGTTGTTGTTATTTTAATTCTAAATACTTGAGAAATAAAGCATTACTTGACCCACATGCACTTCCTAAAAAAATACAAAAAACACCACATTCCCTTGTAGGCATGCTTAAATAAAACAGTATCCTCTGTTTATATTAATACATATATTATATATTGTAATAGTGTTTTTGTTGTTATTTTTAATAATAAACATATTAACAACTATTGTTGGTTTTTTTAATACTTTAAAAATACTTAAAAAAGTGTTTATACTAGTACAATTGAAATATAACGTTTTTAATAATAATAATAATAATAGTACATCATTCATGCATTTATTATTGTTGTTTTTAAATATTTTTTAAATACTTTTAATAAATAAAAGTCCTTACTTGGCCCAAATGCACTTCCTTGAAAAGACACAACCAATTTATTTGAAAAAATAAAAAAATAAAATAAAAACATTATCTGTTGATAGCTAGGAAATTTGTCTATGGTTCTGCTCTGGATACACAAGTTATGAATCAGCTGTGCATTAATGTTCTGGTGTGTTCGTCCTGCTGTGTCCAGAGTTCTGGGGAGATGTCGCCAAAGATTTTTTCTGGAAGACGAAATACACCGGGAAGTTCCTGGACTACAATTTCGATGTGACCAAGGGTGAAGTTTTTGTGAAGTGCATGGAAGGTGCCACAACCAACATCTGCCATAACGTTTTGGACCGCAACGTCCATGAGAGGAAACTGGGTGACAAAGTGGCTTTTTACTGGTTAGTATTTGTGAAGTATGTGGTTTAAATGTTTCAGTGTTCTCCAAAAGTTGTGCATGTGACATTAAGTCTTTTCCATGAATTTTGAGGATGGCGTTAGTGTTTTGAATTTCAACGTGTCTACATTTAACTGTCATTTTAGCCAATGTTATTATACAAAACAACCTACAGTGCAGTACAGTACATGTAATAACTCTGAATCAACATTGGTTTATGATAGTTTCTCATGGTTTAACCTACAAATTTTCAGTAATCAGCTCAGTTCTTTAAGCACAATGTTGAGCCACAGTTGCATTCAGGTTGAGACCTGGATATTTGGCCACAAGTTTACATGGTATAGATCCCTTCCAGGTTACCTGAGTCAATATAATATTACTGGGCCTGGTCTATTAATACATTAACATGGCAAATGTTGTCAGAAGGGTAAGTCAGTGCAAAACAACTGAGATAAATTTAGACTCTCAAGCTGTTTTAGTAAATCATGGAAGCTCAAACCAGGTCCCTGCAATAGCGCTCCACCCAGTATGAGGTGCATCTGCAGTGTTGCGTCTTCACAGCATCGTTTCTTCATGTGCATTGCAATAAATCACTTTATCTGTGCTGGATGCTATGAGGACTTTTTTTGGCAGTCATTGTTCGCTGGCATTCAGCTCTACAAAAATAGCTTGTGAATTCTTTACGTGCAACAAATATTGTCCGGGGCAGTGGCTAGTTCTCTGCTTTCGCAACGCCAGTTTAGCAGTTGTGAAGTTTTCAGTCGTTTCTTGTTACGACATACTGTACGTTCAAATCATTTCACTTCTGCAGTCGTTTGTCTTTTGCCAGACTTTTCCTTTCTGTGCCGGAGCACGTTTCTATTTTAAGAATGTCAGCTGACATACAAAGTCAAAATAAAAAGCTACTTATTAACCCGTAGGGGACATTTAAGGGCACTTCTCACAACAAAATAAGTGTTTTCAGAAGTTTACAGCAATGTCAGAAACACTGAGAGTGAAAATTGAACATACAGGTGAATTTAGGAGATGCACAAACATTTTAAAATAACTTCTCTCTATATTTTAAAATGTAGTTTATTCCAGTGATGCAAAGCTGAATTTTTTTAGCATTATTACTCCAGTCTTCAGTGTCACGTGATCCTACAGAAATCATTCTAATATGATGATTTCGCGCTCAACAAACATTTCTTATATTTACCAATGTGGAAAACATTAGTGTGCTGATTAATATTTTTGTGTAAACTGAATGATTACTGTCGCTCATGGGAGTCATATTTCTGGACATTGTTTTGGACAGGGAAGGTAATGAACCTGGAGATGAGAAGACAGTGACCTACAGAGAACTGCTTCAGCAAGTCTGCAAGTTTGCCAATGTCCTCAAGTCACAGGGTAAAACACGAATGCTTTGAACTGCTGGTATAATAGTGACCAGCAGCAGGTTAAAGATTTGACATTGATATTGTGTATTAAGACGATGTCCTCTTCTTGAACTGTGCAGGCGTGAAGAAAGGTGACCGTGTATCTATTTACATGCCCATGGTGGTGGAGCTGGTGGTGGCCATGCTGGCCTGCGCTCGGATTGGAGCGGTTCACTCTATTGTGGTCAGTCCTTTGTCCTCTCTTGGATCTTAGCTGTGTTGACCAACCAGCTATTTCTAAACACATGTAAAAACAAAGTACCCAAACATGTTTTGCAGGGATTGTTTGTAGAAAAAATTTGCCACTGTGTCAAAAATTTCATACATAGAAAAACACAATAATTTGTTGCAACAGTATATTTACTCACATTTTTGTGTTCACAACCCAGTTTGCCGGTTTCTCCGCCGAGTCGTTGTGTGAAAGGATCATGGACTCTCAATGCTGTATTCTTATAACGGCAGGTAGGAAAAAATTAGATGTAATTTACTCAAAGTGTGTAATCTTAGAGCGGCTAATCCTAAAGTTAATCAGCTGCATTTCCATCGACTGCGAAAGAGCACCGCTTTTCACATTGTTCACAAGGCTGGGGATTAGAAGTGGTGTTAATCGTATTACCATCAAAAGCTGTTTAGCCTGCGGCTGTGATCTTTGAGTAGTGACAGGAAACTTGTGGACTATAACCATAAAATACACATTTCAGCCACGATAAGACCAGCATCTGTTATCACCTAATAAAAGTTTACTGTCTTTGTCTTTTTGGGATCATCTGTGAATAGTAGATTTTAGGTAAATGAAAAGTTAATAGAAGTTGTTTTATTGTGTGTTCCTCTCCCTTTCCTTCCCCAGATGGTTTTTACCGCGGTGATAAGCTGATCAGTCTGAAGCTTATAGCTGACGAGGCGCTGCAGAAATGCAGGGACAAGTATGATAAACACTAGTTAACTAGTGAAAATGAGCTGTTGTGCAGTGCTTATCATATGTGCATGTACTCAGAGTTATTAGGTTCAGTTTGTCAAATGAGGAATAGCAGCAGTAAAGAACGATGAGAGAAGATTGGAAAAATTATGCTCGTTACTGATTTGGTTCACTAATTCAGTTCTGAATCAGTTCCATTTTGGTCCCTGAATGATTCTTTAAGAAAACATTTAGAGGAAGAAATACTGGACTGGACAGTGTTTACTGTCTTGAAGCAGCATTTAGTCACGCAGATGGATTATCTTCAATTTCAAACAAATTAGGAAATATTACAATAATGTTTTTCACTTTTAAAATATTTTAAAATGTAATTTCTTCCAGTGATGCAAAGCTGAATTTTCAGCATCATTACTCCAGTCTTAAGTGTCACGTGATCCTTCATAAATCAGTCTAATGTGAAATGATGGGGACCTAATAAAGTGTCTACTGTGGTTGTGTACATGCTCGAGAGTGTCTCTTTCGTTCATTAATTCTTTCATGTCTTTTACACTGTCAGGTCTTTCACAGTGGAGAAGTGTATAATGCTAAAACACCTCACAAAGGAAGAGGAGGCTTCGTCTGGATCGCTGTCGCCCCCTGCGAAACGCGCCTGCCCCGATCTGCAGGTGAACTTAACCTCTTCTTAACCTGCTAACAGGCTTCACACTTTCAGTTTTTTCATCTTAATTTGTTTCTTGTTCATTTTGACATCTCCACATTGCTGCGGGTGTTTTTGTAAGACGTCTATAAGCTCACAAAGGCTTTATTTGATCGAAATACAGTAAAAATAACAGTAAGATTGTGAAAAATAATTACGATTTAAAATAACTGATTTATATTTTAATATGTTAAAATGTTAGTTATCCCTGTGATGCAAAGCTGAATTTTCAGCAACATTACTCCAGTCTTCAGAGTCACATGATCCTTCAGAAATCATTCTAATATGCTGATTTGCTGCTCAAGAAACATTTCTCATTATTATCAATGTTGAAAACAGTTGTGCTGCTTAATGTAAATTCTCAGATTTCCCCTCAGGAGCGCATGAGGCCATGGCTTTGGCACTATCCTGAGGTTTGAGTTGAGTTTATAATATAGGTTAAAAAGAAGCCACACACTTTGTGCATGAAGAAAAGGAAAAAAAACAAGTAAGCTTTAATGTATTATAACACCGGAATCAATGGAGAGCTGTCTAAGTAAATAAAGGGAATAGATTCAGATGAAAAAGTACTGCATTATCCCTTTGTTATTTTGTTTCTCAAATGTTAACTCTTGTCCTGTACATCTCCTGTGGAGTTTTGAGTCTTGCATTGTCCCGAGTGTTACAGATATCTCATGGTTATTTATCAAAGGTTTTGTCACTGTTGTAAATCCATAAAGGCCTGGCATGATTTCTGAGCAGTTGTGCTGAAGACCTTTGCAACAGTTGAATGTAATTGTGTGTACATTCGTCAATGCAAGATGACCTGTTTTAAAACTCTAATTCTAATAACGTCAGTTGGACTTTTACATAATATATCTTTGCCATTTCATTTCCTCCTCCAATGTGGGTCCACGTCTGTGTGTCCTTTTCCTCTTTCAGTGTAAGTAATCTCTCCATTAACCCCCTTTAGCAGGAGAAACAGAAAGAAAGAGTAAGGAAGGTCCGTCCCCCCCCACAGGTATTTCATGTCTTCTTTGTGCATAACTTGTATTGTTTAAACTCCTCATGTTTTATTAACACGGGTTTGTGTGCTCATGGGCGGCTCTCTCGCTCTATGGATGGCTTAAGACCTTTATCACTATTCTCACATTCTCTCAGAATGCAGTGTGTGTGTGTCTTTCTATGTGTGTTTGCTTTTGCAAATGCAATTTACACCATTTATGCATGCATCAGACTTGGCGTTCATCAGTAAATTATGAGGCAATAATTTAAAGGCATATCCTTGACTATTAAAAACTTGATGTCTTCAGAGCATTAAAGGGATAGTCCACCCCATAATGAAAATTTTGTCGTTAATCACTTACCCCCATGTCGTTCCAAACCTGTAAAAGCTCCATTTAATATATTTTGGATGAAAACCAGGAGGCTTGTGACTGTCCCATAGACTGCCAAGTAAATAGCACTGTCAAGGTCCAGGAAAGTATGAAAGACATCTTCAGAATAGTCCATCTGCCATCAGTGATTCAACCGTAATGTTATGAAGTGAAGAGAATACTTTTTGTAAGCGAAGAAAACAAAAATAACTTTATTCAATAATTCCTTTGTCAACAGTCTCCTCTGTCTCTCCATATCACCGTATGCTGTGTATGCTCTTCTGTATCATCCGCGCCACAACGATGCACTGTTTTATTTCTAATCAAAGCTAAATACACGTAGAAACAGTGCATCCTTGTGGCGCGGATGACACAGAAGAGCATACACAGGTGATATGGAGAGACACAGAGGAGACTGCTGACAAAGGAATGAAGTCATAATTTTTGTTTGTTTTTCGCTTACAAAAAGTGTTCCCGCCGCTTCATATAACCCAGATTGCATGTCTGATGGCAGATGGAGTATTCTGAAGATGTCTTTCATACTTTTCTGGACCTCCACACTGTTATTTACTTGGCAGTCTATGGGACAGTCACAGGCCTCCCGGTTTTCATCCAAAATATCTTAAATTGTGTTCCGAAGACGAATGTAGCTTTTACGGGTTTGGAACGACATGGGGGTAAGTGATTAATGACAAAATTTTCATTTTGGGGTGGATATATGAATCTTGATGCATATAAAATGTTTACTAATTCTTTATTACATTCAAAAATATCAACTACTGTTCAGTATTCTAACGTTCGTGGATGATGGTTATTATGAAGTGTTTCTGTTTGATCTGATCGCCAATTCTGATCCACGAGCTGGCACTGAAAACCTTTTACTGTGCCTAGTAAAAGTACTGATAGTCACAGCTCTGGTAAATGACTGGTGTGTCCTTGTGTCCATGTTCTAAATGATCTCCTCACATAAACTTTATTGGTCCGTTAGTGCACGATTTCATCACAGGTGTCTGGAAAGCTCTTATATCGTTATAGTGACTAGACTCTAATAGCTCTCCCTTGTGTTAGCAGTTGTATTCTCTCTCTGTGTAGTCCAACACTAACTCTCTCCTATGAGCTCCATGCAAATGCTCATATCACTTAAATGAACTCAAGTGCTCACGTAGTTTCCTCAGTCTCTGAACTGCATGAAAAACTAGATTTGTAGAGTTGTCTGTTACGTTCATGTCTCTCTTTGTTTGTTTGTTAGTGTTTTTGTGTTATTAACTCAACCTGATCTTTTCAGATGCTTTTTCTTTCAGTTTTGAGAACACCTTTGTCTAAAGCAGATGGGTTTCTGCGCTCCATTCACGTTGGTTAGATTGAACTGAATGAATCAAATAAGTCTGACTGGAATAAATACCACCATGAGCCTCTAAATAACGTGTTATATGCATTATTTGCATACAACACTCTTCACATTTCATCTTTTTGCTGATTTCAAGTCATTCTGGAATAAGTGTGTTTATAAGATAAATGGTTGTTTTCCACTTCAGTGACTGTTCCCTGTAAAAACGAATTGAAAACCCATTGTAATCAATCATACTTATGGAAGACTATAGGGCATGTTGACTGGAGGGTAAACGAGGAAGTAGCTGGAATTACTTTTTATAGAGATGTAATTGTAACATGATATAAAAAATAAAAACTTTCCAGAAAATATTACATGTTTTTCCAGTTTATGAGATGACTGGCTATGAGAATGATAAAGTACATAGATAACGCACCAGTTACACGGCTTCATTTTGTTGCACTAGTTCTACAAAACAACCAAATTCTCTTAAAAAGACATGTTATAACTACAAATTGGAACGAAGTAGGGACTTCTCTTGACTTGAAAGCAGCATTTGTTCTGTTCAGCCCAGCATCATTTACAGTTTACGACCTTCTCAGACTGATTTGATAACATCATGTTCCTTAAATGTTGTACCGTTCTCTGGAGTGTGACACCAGCAAGAGTTAACACAAGTTATATGGGCCGAGGTAACTACGAGCGCTCTCTGTGCTGTGATTGGTGCAGGTGCCGTGGAATCCTGAGGTTGATTTGTGTTGGCACTCTCTGATTGGTGGAGCATCAGAGGAGTGTGAGCCTGTCTGGTGTGACTCAGAAGACCCGCTCTTCATCCTCTACACCAGCGGCTCTACTGGGAAACCTAAGGTAGATCCTCCAAACAACCAACTGTGACATTTGCTTTCCATGCATATATCTCAAATATATATTTGTCCCTCTTTTTCTCCCACTCCACTAGGGAGTATTGCATACAGTGAGTGGCTACATGCTCTACACTGCGGCCACCTTTAAGATGGTGTTTGATTATCACTCTGATGATGTGTACTGGTGCACTGCGGACATTGGTTGGATCACCGGTCACTCATACATCACATATGGGCCCTTGGCCAATGGTGCGACCAGTGTGTTGGTGAGGGGAACAACTAATAAACACTTTTTGTGTCCGATTTTGCATTACACCCCGTGCTATCACTTTCTTTTAGTTAATAATATAATGACTCATCTACACAGGCATTTATTGTTGTCTTCTGTGTCTAGTTTGAGGGTCTTCCCACATACCCGGATGTGAGCCGAATGTGGGAGATTGTTGATAAATATCACGTCTCCAAGTTCTACACAGCACCCACTGCCATCCGGCTCCTGATGAAGTACGGCAGCGAGCCCGTTCAGAAGTACGTTTGTCGTCTATTGTGTCTGTCCTAGATTTAGTACACTAGAGAGAGGCTTTCCACAGTCATGGAGAATTTGCTAAAATCAGACAGTTGTGATTTCCGAGCTTGGAAGTCATGGAAATGTAAAAAATCTTAAAATTTAATGAAAAAAACTTCAAATAGGAAACGTGCATCACTGTTCAAAAGTTTATGCTTGGTACATTTGTTTATTTATTCAAGAATTTAATTTATTTTATTGAGCAAGGATGCATAAAATTGGATGAAGTCACTGTACAGACTTGTTGTTAAAAAAAAAATTATATTTAAAATAAATACTGTTCTTTTGGACTTTATATTCATCAAAGAATCCTAAAAAAGCATCATAGTTTCCGCAAAAATATTAAGCAGCACTGTTTTCAACTGATTATAATAAGAAATGTTTCCAAATCAGCATATCAGAATGATTTCTGAAGGATCATGTGACCCTATGATGCAGAAATAAATGACATTTTATTTAAAATTGCAATAACATTTCACAATATTCCAGTTTTTACTGTATTTTAATTAAATAAATGCAGCCTTGGTGAGCATAAGACACCATAAACGTTAAAATATTTTAGATTGTACAATTAATATTTTTCCTATTCTTTTTTTTTTTTTTTTATTCTTTTCTCTTTTTTTGTGAAATTCTTAAAGAATAGTCAAGAATAACTAGAAAAGTCTAAGAATTTATTGGTCAAAATGTGAAAACACTGACAGTCTGAAAAAGCTCTTTAAAACTTGCTTATAGAATGTTTTCATGGTTTAAATAATATGAAATATTTTTACTGACACTGTGTGTATGTGTAAATATAGAGTAGTGTAGTGTTTACAGTATGAAGTATAATGTTTAGGAATAAGTATTGGCTGTATTATGAAAGTGTATTTGTTATTGCCATTGCTTGGTAATGTGTTATCCATCTAGGACACTTTCTCCCATTGCCGGAGAACACTTGATGATAACACTTGATAGTACTCATCTCTTTGTGTTATGTAATTGCTCTGTATTCTGTCTTGCACTCTGTTTGCTTACAAACTGAGCGGTGTGCCTAAATCATTTTCTTGTACATTCAGGTGTGTCCTAACTTGTTAATGGTATTCAGAATAGTTTGCATGTTTGTTGTCGTCAGGTATAAGCGAACCTCCCTGAAGATTTTGGGGACCGTAGGGGAGCCCATAAACCCTGAAGCCTGGCAGTGGTACTACAGCGTGGTGGGAGAGAAGAGATGTCCGGTGGTGGACACCTTCTGGCAGACTGAGACGGTATGAACTGGATTCTAACAACACATATAACACCTGTGTTGCTTTTAATCCGTCTACAGTATGGTCTTTTGTTTGCGTCTTCATTAGGGTGGGCATGTGTTGACCCCTCTGCCGGCCGCTACTCCCATGAAGCCTGGCTCTGCTGTGAGTGAACCTGTGATATGAATGAATAAATGAATTAAAAAGTTTGGGGTTGGTAAGATGTTTTTGTATATGAAAGAAGTCTCTTATGCTCACCAAAAGACTCCTTTCACTAAGAGAAATCATTCTAATATGCTGAGTTGGTGCTCAAAAAACATTTCTTATTATCAGTATTAAAAACAGATCAGTATTAAAAACTGAAAATAACAGCATTTATTTGAAATAGAAATTTTGTAACATTATAAACCTCTTCAATTATTCGAGTGCATTCTTGCTAAATAAGTGTTTATTTTTTAAAAGGAAAAACTATTTTACTTACCCCAAACTTTTGAACAATAGTGTATATATTTGTCATGTTGCTAAAAGAAACAATTAAATGATACAAGGCTGATGCAATGTTCATTACCACAGAATATGTAAAATAATTTCTACAAAACATATTTGTTTAATTAAGCATAGTTTGGTACAGTAGAATTGCTTTTATTAATTTCTGTATGGTGCTTGTTGTTTTTTCATTTTGTAGACATTTCCCTTTTTTGGGGTTGTACCTGCTATTCTGAATGAGTCAGGGGAGGAACTTGAAGGCCCAAGTGAGGGCTATCTGGTAAAGTCAGTTTTGAAAATAAATGAATGTTCCTTATGTTTTCATGTTTTAAACGTCTTAACACTGATTAATCAGCTAAATTATATCCATTCTCTTTCTCAGGTGTTTAAACAGCCTTGGCCAGGTGTGATGAGAACTGTGTACGGGAACCACGAAAGGTTCGAAACCACCTACTTCAAGAAGTTCCCTGGATATTACGTGACTGGAGATGGTAATCTGTGATGTGATTCATATTTAGTTGGGCATCATATAATTGAAGTGCAGTGCTTTAGTTAAGGGTGTTATGTGTCTGTCCAGGTTGTCGTAGAGATAAGGACGGGTACTACTGGATCACTGGAAGGATAGATGACATGCTGAATGTGTCTGGTGAGTAGAGGATGAGGACATTCATTCATTCATTGTTTCTTTAATCTCAGTGTGGAGAGAGAAGATGTGTGGACTGGTGCAATCATTTGTCTCTTGCTTGTTTTCTATCTCTGCTGATATGACTCTAGAGATTTACGAAGCATTGAAGTAGCCTAATTAACAAAAAATGGCCTGTAATAGAGCACAAGCTTTGATATATTGGTGCTGGATCTTCCAGGGCACTTACTGAGCACTGCAGAGGTGGAGTCGGCTCTGGTGGAGCATGAATCTGTGGCAGAGGCAGCGGTTGTGGGGAGGCCACACCCTGTTAAAGGCGAGAGTCTCTACTGTTTTGTCACCCTCAATGATGGAATCAACTACAACCAAAAGCTGGAGGCGGAGCTTAAAAAGCAGGGTATGTGTAAATAGATTAATTCAGTCACTCTCATGTAAAAGGTTGGTCACTTTTCGTTCCACTGACTTCGTTCATACGCATATGAATGCGGGACACAGGCAATGCAAGATTGTGTGGATTTTGCGTTCCAAAGTTCAAGTTTGATGAACGCTGCCCTGCAAATTCGTATCGTGTGAAGACCAATAGAAGATCAGTGTGGTCTCTTAGCTTTATTATAAGAAAACAAACTTTACAGAAAAGTGATGTAAATTTTTACATTTTTGGATGTATTATATGTGGGAATTATGTTTCTTAAAAGGACACCGGAAAGCATGGTGTCATATTACGAGTTTAGCATTGTCTGTAGAAATTTTTGAGCAATTCTAGTGCATTTGAATTGCTCTTTTCAATACAGCAAAAGTGATTTTAAACTGTCACACTTTAATAAGAATAAAAAAGACCAAAAACAAGTATCAACAATAACAAAACTGCACTTCTGGAGTCATGAGATTGCTTTTGTTTTGTTTTTTTGTTTTGCTTTGTCTCCACTGAGAGATGTGTGTGTGTGTGTGTGTGTGTGTGTGTGTGTGTGTGTGTGTGTGTGTGTGTGTGTGTGTGTGTGTGTGTGTGTGTGTGTTTTGGTTCATGAACTACAAGTAATGGCTTTTTCACTTCCTTTTTTTTTCAAACAGTGAGAGAGAAGATTGGTGCCATAGCTACACCTGACTACATTCAGAATGCACCTAGCCTTCCAAAAACCAGATCAGGTATTAGTTTTGGACTGTTTATTGTTAGTATTTACAAAAAAAAAGTTGTAATATTTAAGATGATGCTTGAGTGTTCTTCTGTTTTATTAGGTAAGATTATGCGGCGTGTCTTGCGGAAGATAGCGTGTAACGAGCAGGATCTAGGTGACGTGTCCACATTAGCAGACAGCTCTGTGGTTGAACAGCTGTTTGAGAACCGCTGCTGTACTGCTGTGTGACCACCAGGGGCACCCATCACAACGCCGCCGTCTGGCCCCGACACCAGCTTCAGTTCTGGAGGGAAGAGGATGAGTCTGAGCTATAATGGAGTTTAGGATAACGCTAGTGGGCAGACAAAAACAAAAAAAGCTTATAACTGTATAATGTATAATTCCTACTGCAGTTTGCCGACTTTTTAAGAAATCTCTAGGAAACCCAAGGTTTGGGTTTGGCATAGTTTTAACTGCATTTTTTACAGGACCCACTTATATGTTAGAAATCATTGTTTTACCCCAAAATGTTTATTTTTATTATGTTTATAATTTCCTCCTCTTTTCTCCACGTTCAGTTCATTCATTAATCTTTATACGACTACACTGTCCTGCTTTAAATGTGCCAACAAAACCTCAAACAAGTCTTTTTTTCATTACTAAAACAGAAAAATAAGACTGTATATGTCATGATTTTGTTGTGTACTATGTAATAGCGCCTTTTAAAATCACTCTGCTTTGGTCGAAGGTTTAGTTTTTCACATTTAAAACTACACATTGTTTAGATCTTTCTGTACAAGCCAAAGCATGCATTAATATTTACCAGAATAACATGGTATCATCCAGGTGCCTCCAATGTTAAAACTTTACCATGTATATTTTATCCCTGGAACAGTTTGCAACTTTATGATAAAAGTTTGTGTGAGAACTGCTTTTATATTTCTCCAGGAAAGTTATGATTGACAGCATAAAGGCTGTATGTTGATTTGAAAACACACTCAACAGAAGTGAATGACATTTCTGACCTTGATGGTCATAGTCCTCTGAACCGAAGATGTTAAATATGTATTTTATATTGTGAAGCTATCCTCTCAAAAAGCTTTTTCAGGAGAAAAGTGATCGAATCCCAGCCGTTTCATGAGTGTATGGTGCGCTCATGCACCAGTGCTGCATCTCTGAACTGTATTTGTTACTATTGTCTAATTGATTTCTTCCATCTTGGCGTTAACTGTTTTGTTAGTCAAGTTTTGGATATTTCATAGCTCTTATTGTGGATGAGTATTAGCTGTCAATGCTTTTCTCAACCCCTTAAACCTTCACTAGCCTATATGAGCGACTGAACCTTTGTGTTTTTTACCCTTATGTTCCTTTTCATTCATTTTCTTGTAATCATTTGAGAAGAGCAATGTCTCAAACCAAACTGGGTGAATTAAAGTGCTGAAATTTTAAAAAGGGTTTGTCATGTTTTATGGTTTCTGCATGTGCCCATCCCTTCTGCTTTTTCATGTATGCAAGTTGCTTCTTAATTAATTATTTTGATCACATATCAACAATGATGAAGAAAAGTTTCTTGAGCAGCAAATCAGGTGAAGGATCATGTGACACTGAAGACTGGAGTAATGATGCTGAAAATACAGCTTTGACGTCACATGAATTATATTTTAAAATATATAAAAACAGTTAAAAAAATTATATTGGAATAATATTTTAAAATATTACTGTTTTTACTGCATTTGGGGGCAAATAAATTCAGCCATGTTGAGTTAAAGAGACTTAAAAAAACAGTAGAAGATCTGACTTTTTTTTTTTTTTTTTTTTTTTTTTTTTACAGTTTTATTATTTACAGTTATATTATTTAACGTTTCGTGCACGAAAACAAGCCTTTCTCTTAGCTCTGTTTTTGCTGTTGTACCTTTAAGACTTTGACTTCTATGCAGGTTGAACAGAATCAATTAATGAATCATTTTTTTGAGTCTTTTTATTAACCGGGTGATCCAGATTATAAATTCGAACTGAATGATTCATTCACAAAATTCGACTCACTGAATCAGAACGATAACAGCAGTGTTCGAATTAACAGCTCACGAAAACGAAAGATTATCAGTAAATTATATCTTTAATCAAAAACCATAGAATATCCTCTTAAAAGGACTTTGCTTTAATTTCTTTCTCATACAAAAACTATCGCAATACCGTGTCATGTCCTCTGAGCAACTTTTATGTACATTTATTTTGAAGATTAACAGCTGTGACCAAAAACAAATGTTTTATGGAAAATGCCTGTGAATATCTTAATAGATTTGTGTTCCACAGAAGAAAGAATTTCATATGGTGTTGAAACAACGTGGGTGACTAAATAAGGATTTGCTCTTTAATATGCACATACTTACTTTAATATATGTAGCATACGTTACTTTTCTATCTTTTGTGTCCATGTTTCAACTACACATAAAGTCAAAAAACCTCCACAAGATGGTGGTGATGCCCAACTGTTCACTTCAGGAAGACAAAGAGAAGGTCCTCTCTGGTTTATAACCAATTTCCATTACATAAAACCCTTTTCTGCATGAACTACACATTAATTAACCCATAGGTTCATGATTGCTGGTCTTTTGCTGGGTGAAAAGCCCACTGACCATCTGTTATTCAAGCCGTGTGAAAGTGATTGAATAATTCATGCCAGACTGCTCAGTTTGCTGTCTGGGGATTGTGAGGATCAGAGGGCGGTCCACTCATTTTTCTTTGTGTATATGTGTGTGTGTGTATGAAGGTAGGGAGTGGATTAATGTGACCATTTCACTGTCCTCACATTTGCATTTTAAACAAGAGATGATAAGGTGATACATTAATATAACGACTTATGGGTTGATAATCATTTTAAGAGTTGAGGTAACATACATTTGGCAACAAGAAGACTGGGTGGCATTGAGCTAATGTTTCTCTTCCCATATTCAGCTGGAGTATATTTAATATACAACATTTGTCTGCAGCTGGTGAACTCGTCTTACTCTCTCCATGTTGATGTTATTGATTTTCATAACACCAGGCTGTGTGTAATTCCGCCCTATTTTCAGCTCAGTACATTTCAAAAGTATAATAACACTCTTTTACACACGGTTACACTTTCGCCCTCTTCACGGATTTAATTTTCTCCTTTTTTTTTATTATTGCCACTTGATTTCTACTTCCATCCGTGTCTCCTAGACCTTTCATCTTTAGGCACTATTGATGTTTGTCCTGGGGTACTTCAGGGAGGCAACGAGCCCTGTGTCAGATAATAGCTCAGTATTTTCCAGGAGGTTTTGTTGTACGGCTGAAAGCTCTACTGCATCCTTGTCTTTGTGTCTGTTTGGCTGAAGGGCATAGGGTCTCGTGTTTGTGTGGACTGGGATGCACCGCAGTGAGAGGCAGGTGAAAATACACAGTCTAGTTTGACCTGAGGCTGTTTCTTTGTTGCTGGTGGTGCTTTAATTAAAAAATAAAGACTCTTATGTTACTTCATTGATAGTCATAACTCATAAGCCATGGAAAAAACACATTCAGTTTGCTATCCCATGTGCAAAATAAATTTAGTATAAATATGTATTATATATTGTATATATTTATATATATAACATTTGGCTCAGTAAGTGATGTTTACTGTGATATAGTGATTTATTTATTTGGGAAAATTAATACTTTTATTAAGCAAGGATGCATTAATATGATCAGAAGTGACAGTAAAGACATTTACAGTGTTACAAAAAAATGCATCATGATTTCCACAAAAAAAATAAAAAATAAAAATAAGCAGCACAACTGCTTTCAACATTGATAATAATAAGAAATGTTTCTTGAGCAGCAAATCATGTGACACTGAAGACTGGAGTAATGATGCTGAAAATTCACAAGAGTAAATAACATTTTTAAAATACATTCAAATAGAAAACAGTTATTTAAAAATGTTTTTATTTTTACTGTGTTTTTGATCAAATAAATGCAGACTTGGTGAGCACAAGAGACTTCTTTCAAAAAATAATCTTATGTATAATCTTATATAATACGTAAACTGTATTTACATATTTTAAATGCCTAATTCGTCTATCAACTACTATTTCAGGTGCATTAAAAAAAGCTGTAGCCCTATCAATACACAAAGAAATCATAATTTGTCTTTACAAAATTTCATATAGTAATACATAAGATTCATATGCACACATTTATCTTGTTTTATACCATTAAATTGGGCCACTTTTCCATCTCCTTCATTAATGTGAAGCATATGGCAGTAACAGAGATTTCTAATTGCAAAAGAAAGCAGATGCTTATGACTTAATATCCATCAAGATTCTTGGATACAGATTGATCAGGATACCTGGCTCTGATATTAAGATTTACAGTCTATACTATATACTAATGATTTACCTTTAGTTCAGTATCCACAAACAGTGAATTCAGTCTGACAAAAACGTCATGGTGCCATTGTCACCCGGTTTATATCCTCAGGTTGAGCCTCCTGTTGAAGCTGTCTGCATCGTTTCGTCTGGCAGACTGTAGGACACCCAGGGCGGTCTCTAGGGCATGTGTGTGTCTGTGTGTGTGTGGGTGTCTGTGTGTGTGCTAGCCCAGCTGTCGTCAGCGTTTGACCACTGAACATATGCAGCACAGAACTGCTGCCGTTGTTTCTCCTAATGGGCCTTCATTATACACACACTTGTCACACTCTGAGATACAGACAGGCCTGGGACAGGTGGGAGAATGGAAAGGCTGAAAAGATATAGAGCAGGGAACAAAAGGAGTCACGACGGATGCAAGAGCCAGAATGCATGTACAAGATAAGATTAACAGAGATGGATTAACATGGAGGAGGGCAGAATGATGATAAAAATATTCAGGAAAAAAAAAAATAATTTGTTAATACAGTATAATATGTTAAAATATTGTTTATAGTAAAATGTCATGACTTCATTGATTAATTTTGAATAGGGTAAGTTGTTAATACTTAATAGATCATTATGAAGAGGTAGTTTTACCAAATTACAAACTAATTTTGAAAAGGATAAATTGTGAATATTTATAAAGGACAGTTTTACGAATTTGTCATGAAAAAAAAAAAGAATAAAAAATGACTTTGTTGAGACTTATGTGAGCCTTTTTCTCTTTGAGAAAAATCTCAGTTTGCTCTGGTTTTAATATCATTATTGTCTGCAGTCACTTGAGATATTGAACAGATCTCATTTGTTTTCCTGTATCCAGGTAATCCCCAGAAAGTCTCCAGTGGACTTTCCCATTCATTTCCCCAGTACAGGGTGACAGAAAGAGTGATGATATTCCCCTTAAAACCCAGTTTCAAAGATGAGGATATTTCCCCTCTGCTTCTCTCCCTCTGAGTCTGATGGGATCTGAAACCGAAAATTAGGCTGATAGAGAGAAATAGGGTTGAAAGGGAGAAGAGGAGAGAGAGGGGTGCGTATGCTGCAGCACATGAACATGAGAGCAGCTGGTGATCTCAGCTGGAGATCTGCAACCCCAATCACAGCAAAGACTGTTCACTTCACTGTCTGCCATCACTGACGGCCTTCCAGCTCCCTAAACTCAACTGATACCGCAGGTGTTTAATAGCTGCTTTTAGACATGTAAACAGAGATAATTTACTTCACTCCTGTAGCCCTTGTGTTAAATTAATTATCTATAACTCTAGTGTCAGTGTAGACAGATTTGTTGATTATAATGGGATTAGCTTTGTTGCATCACATCACTTGCTTTTATTTGTATGTATTTCAAGGAATTTTCTGGGTTATCAACTCTATTTGTATGTATTTCAAGGAATTTTCTGGGTTATCAACTCGGCATTGAAACCCAATGCTGTGTCAGGACAGGAGTAGCCCTACTTAGATCCATCAGCACAGTCGCTGTGTTGAATTCACAATGGCTGAGTAAAAGTTCCAAGGAAGGACTTCGGTCCTTTTCTGGGTTTTAAACTCGGTTTTGTGTCAGGTGATGTTTGAGGTAATTGTATCCATAATTGGTTTCTTCAGATATTTATTGTAGTTCCAATAGAATTTTTTGTTTTGATTGATCCATTCTTCTATTATTTCCATCTCTCTTGTTTACTCTCATTGGTCTGTCTGTTCCTATTCATCTCCTTTCAGAAAACTTCGTTTTCATGTTTATTTTCATTATTGTTTCATTATTAAAATAATTTTCAGAAGCCATTCCTCCAGTCTTCAGTGTCTCATATACATTATTCTCATGTACTGATTTGCTGCTCACTAAATATTTATTATTATTATCCGTTGAATTCGGTTGTGCTGCTTAATATTTTTGTCAAAACCGTGATACATTTTTTACATTATAAAAATAATGTCAAATTTATAATTGAGTCTGTCCATGTACAAGTATGTATGTCTGTGAGTGAACTTCATCTGAAATGTTGCTGTGCAATCTATGCCAAGTCACTATGCAATCATGCATATTTATGGTGTTTATTTGTATGGTATTTTTACATCAGTAATCTTAAATATTCAGAATAGTCCCAGCAATTCCACAAGGGCTCAAGTGTGACCGTCTGTGAAGGTCATTATACTTCAGGAATGGGAGATGATGTTGGCCAGAGGCAGTATGGGGCTTGGGCTTTGCTTTGTTCCCTTTAGAGGCCTGTGAGACAGAAGCAATTAAGAATAGATTATTACATTGCCTTCATGTCACCTGCACAACTGTATTTGTGCATTTTCTGCATGTAGCCTCTACATTTGCATGTATTTACCTCCAGAGGGTGATTTGATTGGACAGAGTGTTCAGGGCTAAAGATGTTTTTTGGCTCAGGTGAGCCGAGCTTCTCGACAGTGTTTATGAATTATGGATGGTGTTCTTGCTGAAAGAGAAGAAGTAAGAGTGCTGAATTTTTTCTGGTGTGAAGAACACTGTCTGCATATCAACAACTAAACAACTGGTATAGGCCATGGGTGAACTATTATTATTGTTGTTTTAATAAATGTCAATATATCAGTTTTGATATGCATATAGTTTCTCTGCCCATTCTTGTTGCCATTCTCAGCCCAACTCCTTGTCCAAAATGTTTTCCATGACAAATCAAATACATTGCCATATGTATATAACATTATTAATCGAATAATCATGTAAATCATGTATCACAGGTTTCACAAAACTATTAAGCAGCACAACATTTGTGACACTGATAATAATCAGAAATGTTTCTTGAGCAGCAAATCAGCATACTGTATTAGAATGATTTCTGAAGGATCATGTGACACTGAAGACTGTAGTAATGATGCTCCAGCTTTGCATCACATAAATGCAGCCTTTGTGAAAATAAGTAACTTCATTCAAAAACATTACATAATATTACCAACTCCAAACTTCTGAACGGTAGTGTATATCTATATAGTAAAGGGAAGAGTAGGCTAGAAAATCTGAAAATACTCACAAGAACACGTTTAATAGTAATCATACTACAGTACTTCATCATTCTTCCTGTAGTTGTCCTTGATGAGATCAAGTTCATTTGCATACCAGCTGCATCAGATGTTGATGATATCTGTCACGTGACGTCTCCTATCTGTATTCCTTTAATTGCCTTTCTCACTCTCAGACTGAATTATTCTGCAGCTGAAGGGTTTTTCTGACAGTATGGGATGCAAAACGAGGGGTTTTGGGCAATTAGCTAATTGTGTGAGTGTCTGCAGTCCATTTACACACAAACAGGCATGTGTGCTGGGTTTGGTTAACTCTCTCTCTCTGTCTCTCTCTGTCTATTTATTTCAATTCACCAATCTCTGAAACATTTATCCTTGTTTCTAAAGAACAATGATGTGCACAAAGGCAGAGCTGTCATATAATGTGGCACAGAGAGGGGGTGCTGCAACTCTGACGTTAAGTTTATTTTTAAATGAATTTTCTTTTGTGTTTGATTCAGGATAATAGACAGAAGGAAGGAAATGGACCTTAAATGGTGCCAATTGGATGAAATAACAATGTTTAAAATTATGGGCTAACACTGTGAAGAATTGCTTGATAACAGATGCTACATTTCCATTTCCTCTCTCTGTCTCTGTTTCTCTCCTCCTGCGTGAAGCGAGAGCATTTTGCACAGGTCAGATCAATCTTTCATCTATTGGCCCCCCCAGCGTCTGCATAAAACACATTCGCACCATATATTCCCAGCAGCAGAGCCATCGGCGCCTGTGTGCGCAGATATTGTGTTATGGGTAATCCTAGATATCACATATGAGTCTCTTAGAAACTGCAGCATTTATCTCAGTCAAACAAACAGCAGGGCTGGTGATGGATTACAGCTAGAGGAGCTCACCCGTGGCAGCATGTCCTTACATGGACGCAGCTCTGTTGTTCTGCTCACTCACAGACTCTCAGCTAGAGTGTATGGGGTTTGTGCTGTTCTGCTGATGTTTTATTATTCTGGAAGTGATGTGAACTCTGTTTTGGCTAGGAACAGAGGGAAGAGAGAGTAAATCTTTGTCTCGCTATCTCTCTCTCCCTCACTGTCTGCCTTACACACAAACACACACACACACACACACACACACACACACACACACACACACACACACACACAAACGCATCAGATCTCCTGCTCTAGAGAATTCCAGGCTGTTGCCGTGGCAACCGTTTGTGCTGCGAGCTCCTCCATCCCTGCTGAGCCCAGTACAGAAAAAGAGCAAGACGGTATAGCACAACCCCGGTGGAAAAAAACCTAGAGAAAGACCCATACAGTCAGGGGAGACATTTAGAGAGTGTTTGACTTTTAGACTGTTTGCAGCTCTGAAAGTAAATATGGAGTTTTTTATATTATTTATTTATTGACATGGTGCAGCGGTAACATGTTTTGTGATATTTTGTGATATTTACTATTGCCAGTAATATGTTATTCTTTGAAGAGCGTTGGAGTAAATGATATATATGTTCCATAACATTTTTAATTTTCTATACATTTATGGATTTTGTTAGATCCATAAACGACAACGAATTTTTTTAACATTTATCTTTATATTAAGAGAGATTCTGTTTTTTTGGTATATGTATATTTTGTGTTATTTTATATTGTATCGCGTGACTTTGGCTAGAAGAAGAATAAAGGTTTTGTGCTAGAGAGTATTTTAACCGTGTGAAAAGCTCAAATTCATGTTTTTGGAACTTGTTTAAGTGTATAATAGTTTTTTTAGTTTAATTTCTTTCATGATGTATCTTGACAAAGAAGTAGTAACCTTTACAGTAACACTTTAGTTTAGGGACCAATTCTCATTATTACTTAGTTACTTATTAATATGCATATTACTATGTTGGCTGTTTATTAGTACTTATAAAACACATATTAATGCCTTATTCTGCATGACCATATTCTAGATCTCTTAATCCTACCCCATTTCCAAACTTAACAACTACCTTACGGGCTATTAATAAGCAGAAAATTAGGAGTTTATTGAGGCAAAAGCCGTAGTTAATAGTAAGTTAATAGTGAGAATTTGTCCCCAAACTACTGTGAAATGTGACCATATTTACACAAGTTATTGTCACTCATCAAATCCTTGTGGAAATGGCAAAGAATGGAAAATGACTCTGATCACCATTACGGATTTGTTTATTCATGTTTAACACTAATAAAATTTACCAAAATTCCCATGTAGCACCTTGGTAATGCCATCTATTTTTTTCACTATGTAGTAATACGGCATTCTTTAAAGCATCTCTACGTACAATGTAAATTTGTAGATTAAAAACTACAGTAGTTTTATATATATATGTATATATATATATATATATGTATATATATATATATATATATATATATATGATAGCATGTAAATACCATGTTGAAAAGCCTTGGAGTACCATGTAAAATACCATGGTATGGTACACAAATATGGTAATATGCCAGTACATTTCTGGATTTGATGATTTTTGTACACTCCTAGTTTTTTCAACATGGTACCAAGTTAATACCATGTTTTTCAAACATGCACTTTGGACAAGTAACGTGAAGAAACATAATTATCATGGTGCATGAGCATGCAGCCTTATGTCTCACGGGGGACTAAGAGGAATAATAATAATAAAAAAAATGAACATGGTATTATTTCAAGGTATTACCATCTGATACCACTGTACAGAATTTGTATGCAAGTCAAACTCCATTTAATACATACAAACCAATCACAAGCCAGCCTTTCCTTGATCTGCCACTGTGCCATTTATACTGGAGTGACATTTGGTCTTTAGGTTATAACCTGGGGGAAATCATAGAGCTTAATAAACAATGATGCAATTTCATCCTCTGTCAACTCAGTGCTGCGAGAGTGTTTGGTAAAACATGTCAATTCTGACTGTGCAAATGAGCCACGCTATGGCCACAGGCAAAACTCATCAATGAACACCACTAATGTCTACCTGTGCACCATCAGCTGTCTGACAGAGATTTATGACTTGACAGAACCAAAGCCTGGTAGATCAACACCGTCAACCACTTTACAACAACCTACACTGCGTTTGTGGATTTGCAAGTTGCATTATGGATTTGATCTGAATATTGGCTTCTAAACCCTCCCAAGTGCTCTGTTTATCACAGCAGTTGACAGCCGTCAGCTGAGCCATATGGCTGTGCAAACAATCTCATCCAGGCGTCTGGAAGGAGCTATTTCCTATTCAAGTCACTTGTCACTGTGTCTGTGTGCTGTTCAGATCCTGCTTGTTTGAGAAGAGGAGGCAGAGCCCAGTCTGTCATTTTCAGCATGTCACCTAATTATTATTGCAGTATGAATTGCCTTTTGTTTTGTTGAGAGGTTGCTTGAAGTTTCATGTTGTCTCATATTGGCGATGTCTTTGAAATCAAGGCAGTCTCAAGGTCTTAAGTTTGTCATGAGATGTATAATTGTCTCATTGTCCTGCTGGTGGAACTGGATTCTTCCAGGGTTCTTGAAGGGTTAATTATAGACACATTGAATTGCATGAGCCTTACAGGCCTGTCAGGCTGTCTTCTCCTCCCCTCTCTCTGTTCTTTTGTGTTCCCTTTAGTCTAGGTAGCTTCCCTGGAGTGATACAGTGCAAGGTCAGCAAAAATCTAGCTGAATGTTTTACCCTCAACCACCATCTCTCCCCTCTCTGCTTGTTCAAACAGCTTTGACTCTTGACTGTGAAGCATTTGGGATGCTGTATGAGAGAGTGGATAATGTGTGGATATTAATACAGTGACTATGGTGATGGACACCAGCACATTCCAGATCAAATGATCTATACTTCATTAGGCTTCTGTCTTGTTGGTGGTTCAGTTCTTCTCACAAGCCCTGCCTGGCACCGAGGTACTCTCTCTCTCTCTCTCTCTCTCTCTCTCTCTTTACACAATAGTAGAGGTGAATTTTACCTCTATATACTTCCATTTAAGGAATCCTCCCTTGCATCTGGCCTAGATATGTAATCACAGGGTCCACTGCTGACAACATCATCATCCATCTCTCTAGGAATGTATGATCCACACAAACTGTCTCTTAGACCTGGAGCAGCTATAAATATGAATGCCTGCAAAAAACAATTCATCATGAAAGTAAGTTCTTGGGTGCCTTCCAACCACTAGTAGATTTAGTATTGTTTGCGGAGAATCACAATTTGTGGGTGCCTTCCAACCACTAGTAGCTAGTAATCCTCCTCAAGTGTACATGAAAAAACAACAGCACATTTGTTTTGTTTTCGTCTGAGCGCAGCTGTGTGTGAATTTTGAGGGGCATCAAGTAGACATGATTTTGCCGCACGCTCTGTTACATAACTGAGCACAGCAGCTCTGTTGTCTATGGCAGGGGTGAGGTTGTTGAGGTCAGTGCTTAGTACACACAGGGCAGGACACAATGTTATCTGAAAGACGGCAAATAAAGACATAGACATTGCCTTGTGAATTTAGGATGGCATTGCCCATCAGCAGAGCCAGATAGAAGCTGCAGACTTTTCTTTTATTTTCTGTACTGTCAAAAAAAGATGTGCAAAAATTGTACCTTGAAGGGTCTGATATACTCACCATAAAGTTCTTTATCATTCTTTGCTTAGGGGTAAATGTGAATAACTTTGCAGCGGTATACAGTACTGTTAGTGAGCATCCTGATACCACCCATGCTGCAATATGTGCTGTGTAGTTTAATCGCATTAGCAAATAAATAGTGAGAAAACAGCCATTAAGAAAGCATTTGATCATAGTAATATGCAAATATTTGCACCAGCTCTGCAATTCAACACTCCAGTCAAGTCACATTAATATAGCACTTTATACAATAAATTGCTTTAAAGTAAGAGGCTTTATATGGAACCCCCTTTCCGCCACTGAATAAAAAATAAAACAAGGTAATTGTGACATTTTATCTCATTATTGTGACTTTTTTTCTCACAATTGCGAGTTTGCATCTTCCAATTCTTACTTTATCCTCAGAATTGCATGATATAAACTTGCAATTGTGAGTAATAAAGTCAGAATTGTGAGATATAAATGCATTTGCAAGTTTATATCTCACAATTTCAAAGTTTTTCTCACAAGTAAGACTTTATATCTTGCAATTCTGACCTTCCCCTCATAATTCTGACTTTTTTCTTGCAATTCTGACTTATTTTCTCAGAATTATGTGAGAGAAACTCACAATTGAAAGTTATAAAGTCCAATACTGAGGGGGGGAAACTATTTTCTTACAATTGTGAGTTTATATTACGCAATTCTGAGAAAAGAAATCAGAATTGCAAGCAAAAAGTCAGAATTATGAAGGAAAAAAAGGTCAGAATAGCAAGCTATAAAGTCATAATTGCAAGAAAAACATCAAAATTGTGAGATATAAATTTGAATTCATGCTATTCTGAGAAAAAAAGTTAGAATTGGATGATGCAAACTCGCAATTGTGAGGAAAAAAAATCAGAATTGAAGTTTATATCTTGCAATTTTGACTTAATTTCTTAGAATTGCAAGTTTGTTTCTACAAGTAAAGAGAAACTTATGAGATAAAAGTCTTATGAGATAAAAAGTTACAATTTACTTTTTTTTGTTATTTAGTGCAGAAACAGGCTTTTAATAGCTTCACAGTATATTAAACATCAAAAACAGTTGTGTTTGCAATTATAATTATAACTTCAGGGGCCTTATACTGTAGGGTATTGCCACAATGATATGCTTTTGTACCTCTAAAAGGGCACAATTTTTACTATATCTGTGGATTGGATTTGAGTGTGGTGTGTTTAAAATGTTAAACAGAGCTGAGAGATGTATACTTCAACTTACTAGAAAACTGTATGTGGGCCTGATCAATAGGGTTTAATGGGATTAATTACGATCTAGACAAAATTTTACAAAAAATTTACCAAAATTTCCTATTGTTACAAAACAAAACAGAAGAACAAAGCAAAAACCCATAGCAAAACAAGACAGGAAATAAAAATAAAAAAACACAAATCAACAAACAAAAAAGAACAAACAACCAAAAAAAAAAAAAAAATTACTGAAAACACAACGCCAAAAATAAACAAAACAATAAAACTAACAAATGTGCAAAAACTCTTCCTTTAGAGGTACAACAAATTGTCACTGGGACATCTTGGTACCTTATCTATCCCCAAAAGCTTCACATTTGGACATTAGAGTAGTAATATGTACCCATAAGGTACTTTTAACTAAAGTTACTTTTGCAAAACAAAACAAACACATGAGGGCTGAGAGATCATTACTAGAGCAATAAACCAAAAAAAAAACAAAAAAGCAACAGAGGCATTAAATGGTTTGTAGTGAAGTGTAGGAATGAAATAGACTTGTAGGCTTTTAGTGTATTTTAAGAGCATTTGTTGCTGATACAGCAGATGTGTTCATAAATCAAGGATTTCTGCATCAGTCACACATAAACCCACCATCAGAAAACCTCAGAATTGCTTGTTTGGGGTTTTGGGAACTGGCTTTTAAATGAATGGTGCTGATGAAAGCCCACATTCTGGTAAAACTACCATCTCCCTGTCCCGCTTTGATGCTTGCTTTGTAGTTTTGCTAATGGGTTCTTTGATGTGTGTATGAACAAGCACATTTTCCTGTTTATGCAAAACCACATAAAGTGTTTGACTGTGGAAATTTATCAATTAATATGTGAGCTTTTCTCTCCCTCTTAGCACTCTTTCTCTTCATCTCTGTCAGTTCAGTCTGGTATTGGAAGGCACTAAAACAAACACTATAGGCGATGGTGCACATATGAAGAACTACATTTGTACATTTTCTGAAAAAAATGCCAACGTCACGTACAAGTGCAACACAATGTGATTGCTAAGGTTTTGAGGGATTGTTAGCGTGCTTCTGAGTGTTTGCGAGGGAGTTCAGGTTTTTAAATATGGCTTGTGTTTCTCTCACAATGTACATCTAGAATTTATTTGCCTGTTTTATCATCTTCCAGCTGAAAAATTGTCTTCCAGTAGAATTGTAGTAGCAGGCTTTTCAGCAGTAAACCACTAGATCTGAGGTATCATCAAATACCTGAACAAAGATGCCATACATCTTGTTAAATGAAAGCATAGATGAAAGAATCTGAATGTATCATATAGTGGGATGGGTGTAGATCAGTCTGTGTGTCTGGCCTTTCCCTCTGAGCATTGAATATTTAATAGTGTTCTGGCTGCTCAGAGATCAGTCTGCTGCTATAACTGGCCTGGTTGTGAAGCTTTACCGTCTGACCAGCTCTGATTGAAACTGAAGCCTGGCTTTAATCCATGACCCTACACCAGTCAGACTGTACCGTTCAGGCGCTGGTCGTGCCTCCCTTGAGTTACTTCACGCTCTGATCTGCTAGATGTCATGGCTCGTCAGTTTAGACTGTTTGTGCATAAATCACTGTGCGTTTGACTTCTTTGTGCCAGCCTCCAATCAGAAGACATTATTTACAAATACTCATTTACACATGCCGTTGTGACTGTTGGATATGCTAATCTGTGTGGACACACCTGCCACTCATGAGCAGAAGGGCAGATTCTAGGTTGGTATGGATCGGGAAGGATTTTTGATATCTTTTTCTGGTTACAAATTTGTTGTAGGCTCATTTATCTCCTTTATATCTGCCTCCCATTCCACCAAAAAAGAAAGGAATAATCATTTAAAGAGAATTCCTCTGTACTACAGTATATTATGAGTCTCAATGACTAATTTAAATCTTCCCTCGTCTCAATTTTCAGTTGTCTTATTTCTTTTGTTTACTATTTCAGATGTTTCACTGGCTTTTGGGGGCAATCCAAAGCTGAATCATTTGCTCAGTGTGTTTCAGCAGAGGAGCTGCTCTGTGTGTCAGAGGGAAATCTGAAAGAGCAGCTGGACACTGTGAGAATCTGAGCGTTTCTCCAGTGAATTTTGAAAGTGCCATCAGTGCTTCTCACAAAACCGCTGCTGCTAAATTATTAGTTATACAGCTATATTTAACTTTATTGAACTGCTGTTTTAACAATTCATTTCATTCTTTCAACATTAATTCCGCATGAACATTATCTTTCACGTACCATAGTATATATTACACATACAGTATATCTCTTTAGAAATTTTTCCCATTTATTTTCAGTTGAATTATATTTGAAGTTTAGTGAAATTCACTGTTAAAAGACTCAGTAAATTAATCTAATTAATCACGTATTAATCACTCATCAAATTTAAAATTACCCCCAAAAGATAAAGATAAGCCATTATTGTGTCAGAGGAATGCACACATGGTACTCCCTAAAAATTCATAACTAATTAATTAGATTAATGTGTTGTCAACAGCCCTAATATATGTACACACACACACACACACACATATATATATATATATATATATATTCAGCGTGACAGATATTTTTATGTAAAAGTGAAACAACATACTTATTCAAATAATTAAAATATATAAAACAAAAAGAAATCATACTAAATGTTATTATATTTTAAATTATTGAAAAGTTCTGGCTGACAAATGGGTAAAACCTGGTATCACATGGCTACTCATGATGTAATAATGATAATGGTGAGTGATTTAAATGCAACCTATAGAAATCTGCATATCCCTACTGTATGAAACATAACAGGTACCACTCAATTTTTCTTATGAAAATATATAAAGGTCTATTTCACAGACCATAATCAAGAATAAATGCATAAATATATAATTTGTGAAGAGACTGATGAGATTTACTGTATGATAAATCATAAAAAGGATAATCTGGGGTCTCAAAATAGCATCAGTTAATCAGTCCCAGTAGTGAAGACACTATCTCAGCTGAATGGGCACGCCATGATTTCCCAGAAACGCCTCTAAGTTCCAGTCTTTAGGTCCGTCTCTGAGGTACGAGCCTGTATTGAACAGCCTGTGTGTTTTCGCCACTTTGTCTGATCTTCCAGACGAATGCGCACGGAGGAAGATAGATGTGAGGAGCAGGCCAGCAGTAACAGATCTCAGAGTTATTGCTCCCATTGACTGCTGAGTGATGGCGTTGTTAATGTCTTTGTGGGATAAATAGCTAGGAATGGGTGAAATTTACTATCTATTAAGCCACCTTTCTGAACAGTGATGGAAAAACCTAGTATTGATCCTACCTGGTAATCCTGTACAGACATGCTGTTGTTTAAAGCATGAGGTGAAATGAGGGGAAGAGGCTTTACAGCTGCACATTTCTCAAGATTACAGTATTATGGAGATCATTTGATTTGCAGCCTGTTACAGCTTGTTTGATTTCTCTCACTTTTTGCTACTTAAACAGTCTCTGTCTTTAACAGTACATTAGTTGCATACAGAAGGCTAAATGTGAGCTTTTATGTTTCTCTTATAGAAACGGTGCTTTATTTTCTCATTTCTGTTTTAAAAATAGGAATTAAAGTATATTTTTAAAATAAAATAATACTTTTATTTAGCAAGGGAGCATTAAATTGACAAAGTTACATTTATGTTACAAAAATATATTTCAAATAAATACTGTTCATCTAAGAATCAGATCAAATATTGAACAGCACAACTTCTTCAACAATATTAGCATATAAGCATATCAGCATATTAGATTAATTTCTGAAGGGTCATGTGACACTGAAGACTGGAGTAATGATACTGAAAATTCAGCTTTACTGTCACAGGAATAAATTACATTTTAAAATGTATTAATATAGAAAATAGTTATTTTAGATTGTATTAATATATTCACAACACTATTGATTTTTACTGTATTTTTTAATCAAATAATGCAGTTTTGGTGAACCTAAGAGACTTCTTTTAAAAGCATTAAAAAAAATTCCCCAGCTTTGAACAGTGATTGATTTCATGTTGCTTCTAGTAATGGCTGCAGCCAACCCACAAATGATTTCATAATTCATTATTTCATAATCATATTTTTTTAGAAAAAAAACTCATAAAAACTATCTCAGCAAGCTGCATAATTTGAGGTATCATTCATGTCTGTAGCTAAAATGGTGTGAGACGGGTTACAAGTTTAATGCTTTGATTTAAAGTTTTAGAATAATTAATAGCATTAGCAATAATGGCAATAGCAATAATAGCAATAATGAAGGTTTTTTTTTTTTTGTTTGGTTTTTTTTTTTAGAAAATGTCACTAATAAAATCTTTACTTTGACCAATGCAATAAGCTGATTTCATCCAATTAGAGAGATTTATTGAAAGAGAGAGAACACGAGCAAGAGGAATATTGAGGTACACTCTGTCTTTATTGCATAGAAATTCCCTACTGAATATTTGCCAACAAAAACTAGAGCAGCGCTGTCCAAGAGTTTCAGAGAAACTCAGACAGATGAAATAAAAGAGCACAATCCCAGGTGAGAGAGTCCAGCTCCCGTGGTTCTGTGTTGTTGTTTGTCCTGTTTTGGATGGTTGCACAAGATTTGAATTGCAACGCTTGAAATTTTAGAAAAGGATTCATTTACATGATATTTTGAAATCAAATTTCAGAGTGCCTACAGTAATCACACTGTGGTGAAGGTCATTGGGACATTGAAACTCATTTGTGTTTACTGTCCACTGATCCTGTAAGAGTAATTAATATGATATACATGTCCCTTAAAGGGGTCATATGATGCATTTTCAAGTTTTCCTTTCGCTTTGGAGTGTTATAAGCTGTTCATGAATAGATAAGATCCGTAAAGTTGCAAAGACTGAAGTATCAAATCCAAAGAGATATTGTCCAGAACAGTTCAACCCAAATATTCAGATGTGTGCAGCACATTTTACTGAGAACTGTTTCCTGAACCTGGGAGAGTAGCCTATGCCGGCTGTGCACAAAGGTTGTTTCTATAAAGTTGGGAAATTCCGACTTTATGTGCACTGAATATGATGCTTTTGATACCTTTGAAAATATCAGGTTCCATGAATATAGAATCTGATGTAGATTTACTGTTGATAAATATAAAAAGGATAATCTGGGGTCTCAAAATAGCATCAGTTAATCAGTCCCAGTAGTGAAGACACTAGCTGACAGATGGGCACGCCTATGATTTCCCAGAAACGCCTCTAAGTTCCAGTCTTTAGGTCCGTCTCTGAGGTACGAGCCTGTATTGAACAGCCTGTGTGTTTTCGCCACTTTGTCTGATCTTCCAGACGAATGCGCACGGAGGAAGATAGATGTGAGGAGCAGGCCAGCAGTAACAGATCTCAGAGTTATTGCTCCCATTGACTGCTGAGTGATGGCGTTGTTAATGTCTTTGTGGGATAAATATGCTAGGAATGGGTGAAAATTTACTATCTATTAAGCACCTTTCTGAACAGTGATGGAAAAACCTAGTATTGATCCTACCTGGTAATCCTGTACAGACATGCTGTTGTTTAAAGCATGAGGTGAAATGAGGGGAAGAGGCTTTACAGCTGCACATTTCTCAAGATTACAGTATTATGGAGATCATTTGATTTGCAGCTGTTACAGCTTGTTTGATTTCTCTCACTTTTTGCTACTTAAACAGTCTCTGTCTTTAACAGTACATTAGTTGCATACAGAAGGCTAAATGTGAGCTTTTTATGTTTTCTCTTATAGAAACGGTGCTTTATTTTCTCATTTCTGTTTTAAAAATAGGAATTAAAGTATATTTTTAAAATAAAATAATACTTTTATTTAGCAAGGGAGCATTAAATTGACAAAGTTACATTTATGTTACAAAAATATATTTCAAATAAATACTGTTCATCTAAGAATCAGATCAAATATTGAGCAGCACAACTTCTTCAACAATATTAGCATATAAGCATATCAGCATATTAGATTAATTTCTGAAGGGTCATGTGACACTGAAGACTGGAGTAATGATACTGAAAATTCAGCTTTACTGTCACAGGAATAAATTACATTTTAAAATGTATTAATATAGAAAATAGTTATTTTAGATTGTATTAATATTTCACAACACTATTGATTTTTACTGTATTTTTTAATCAAATAATGCAGTTTTGGTGAACCTAAGAGACTTCTTTTAAAAGCATTAAAAAAATCCCCCAGCTTTGAACAGTGATTGATTTCATGTTGCTTCTAGTAATGGCTGCAGCCAACCCACAAATGATTTCATAATTCATTATTTCATAATCATATTTTTTAGAAAAAAAACTCATAAAAACATCTCAGCAAGCTGCATAATTTGAGGTAGCATTCATGTCTGTAGCTAAAATGGTGTGAGACGGGTTTTTAATGCTTTGATTTAAAGTTTTAGAATAATTAATAGCATTAGCAATAATGGCAATAGCAATAATAGCAATAATCCAATTTTTTTTTTTTTGTTTGTTTTTTTTTTTATAGTTTTTGTCACTAATAAAATCTTTACTTTGACCAATGCAATAAGCTGATTTCATCCAATTAGAGAGATTTATTGAAAGAGAGAGAACACGAGCAAGAGGAATATTGAGGTACCGTTTGTCTTTATTGCATAGAAATTCCCTACTGAATATTTGCCAACAAAAACTAGAGCAGCGCTGTCCAAGAGTTCAGAGAAACTCAGACAGATGAAATAAAAGAGCACAATCCCAGGTGAGAGAGTCCAGCTCCCGTGGTTCTGTGTTGTTGTTTGTCCTGTTTTGGATGGTTGCACAAGATTTGAATTGCAACGCTTGAAATTTTAGAAAAGGATTCATTTACATGATATTTTGAAATCAAATTTCAGAGTGCCTACAGTAATCACACTGTGGTGAAGGTCATTGGGACATTGAAACTCATTTGTGTTACTGTCCACAACCTGTAAGAGATGGATATACATGTCCCTTAAAGGGGTCATATGATGCATTTTCAAGTTTTCCTTTCGCTTTGGAGTGTTATAAGCTGTTCATGAATAGATAAGATCCGTAATTTAAAGTTGCAAAGACTGAAGTATCAAATCCAAAGAGATATTGTCCAGAACAGTTCAACCCAAATATTCAGATGTGTGCAGCACATTTTACTGAGAACTGTTTCCTGAACCTGGGATTGTTGAATATGGGGGGTGTGGACTATGGTTGCTTTCTATAAAGTTGGGAAATTCCGACTTTACAAGGACAGTCTGGGCTTCTGACTCACTGCCTGTAAGTATGTTTTTCATATTTAAAGAATTTGCCACTGATGATTTAAACATGAGTTTTGAGCAGTAGAGTAGCGCTTGTTTCTCTGATCACAAATGCAGACATGGTTTTTTGCAACGCGTAAAAATACAGTATAAGTCATTATAATCCATAATTATGTCCCCACTGGATGCAACATATGCCTCATTTGTAATGGTTTTTATTGGTTTTGTCTTGTTGACTAAGGTTTGTCCATTAGACAAAGAACATTTTACATTTACATCATTGCTAAGTTTGCAACACTGCCGGGACACGGCATCACAGTATAGTAAGGGGCGTAACATTTCCGTCACACGCTTGAGGTATTTGCCAATAACAACACACTGGACAGCTGGCCAATCAGAGCACACATCGCTTTTCAGACCGATGAGCTTTGTAAAAATCGATGCGTTTCAGAAGGTGAGGCATAGAGGAGAAACAATAATGTACAGTATGTGGAAAATAATGTGTTTTTTAAAACTTAAACCACATAAACACATTGTATTACACCAAAAACACAAAATAATGTTCTTTTTTAGAAACGTCATATGTAATATAGGATTTGTGACTTTAAAGTGCTGTGCTGAAATTTATCATAGAAGTCATTGATCATATAAATCTATATGACATTTTAGATTTTCCTGTTAGATAGTGGTTTGGTGGAACAGTGACTGTGACTTAAAAACAGAGAATCAATGCTCTTTCTCAACATTCTATACATTTTCCCACACATGCATATTTCAGAGATAAGGATGTGCTGATGTTAAATGCTGAAGAGCATGTATGGAGTCAATATAATATCACATATATATATATACGCAAAAAAATAAAGTTTTGCAAAAGAAAATAAAGTTTTGCAAACGAAAATTAAAGTATTGAGGAAAATAATTTTGCTTTTTGCAAACAAAAATAACGTATTGCCAAAACATAAATGATACCGCGCAAAAGAAATGATTTTGCAATACATATTTTCCATGGTCTATATATATTTTATTTGCAACAACTGATTTTAATTTTGCGTGTCGGTTCTAGTTTTGAGCTTGCGCTGCATTTTTTCCCTGTGCGCTTCATTTTTTCTGCGCGATCTCGCTTTGTGGCGCTGTGACGTGGGGGTGGAGTCAAGGGGCAGGGGCGTGTACAAACATGCCTCCCTGGAAGTGACGTCATCGGCCCGAGACGCAGCTCACTGATCCAGGTACTGTCATGATGAGCAGATGCGAGTGGATCGCTTCCTTTTATTCACAGCATTAAAACATGCAGGTGATTTCGTTTTATTAACTTTATTAACAAAATGTATATGTGTATTAGCAGCATTTGCTCAAGTTAAAGAAGTTGTTACCATGCACATCTGCTGTTTATTTCTCTCGATCTGCAGTCTTTTACTGGCATAAAGTTGGCTTGACGTTCGATATTCGCAAATCTAGGGAACGTCTCTAAAGTTACATGCGAAACTACTATACACTTCTCTAACGTCAATAGCATGCAAGGATGACTAACAGTTGAAAACAACTGTTAACGGTTTTCCAGTTGTCAACTATAATGGCACACCTTTTATATTTTTTTGATAATTATAAAATAAACTGTATGTAAATATTGCTACTTTTCATTTGGACGTAAAACACTAATTTAAAGCTCAAATGAAAAACTGCAATATTTTACATATGATTTACAGTTTATTTTAATAATTATCAAAAATATGAATGGTGTGCATTAGTTGACACGAAGATGAACACTTTATAGTATGTTTTATGAAAGTGAGTCATTTTTGTTCAAATGCTATGAGCTTTCAAATTATGGCATATTTTAAATTTGAGCCCCCATTCGGTAATGGACAAATGAACATTTTTTACATTTGATTTACAGTTTATATTTGAATAATTATGAAAAATATGAATGGTGTTCATTATAGCTGACACCTAGATGAACACTTTACAGTATGTTTTATGAATGTGAGTCATTCTGTTCAAATGCTATTGAGCTTCAAATTTGTATTTAAGTGCAGTAGCAATATTTTACATATGATTTACAGTTTATTTGAATAATTATGAAAAATATAAATGGTGTGCATTATAGTTGACACCGAGATGAACACTTTACAGTATGTTTTATGAAAGAGTCATTCTGTTCAAATGCTATTGAGCTTCAAATTATGGCATATTTTAAATTTGAGCCCATTCGGTAATGAAAATTAGCAATATTTTACATTTGATGTACAGTTTATTTTAATAATTATCATTATAGTTGACACATGGATAACAGTTAACAGTTGTTTTCATGACTGTTAGTCATTCTCCTTGCATGCTAAGACGTTAGAGAAGTGTATAGTAGTTTCGCATGTAACTTTAGAGACGGTCCCTAGATTTGCGAATATCGAACGTCCAACGTCAAGCCAACTTTATGCCAGTCACACACTTTTATAGCATTAAATGTGAAATGTTTTCATTTGGTTAACTGCATGTGTATTAACAGTGTTTGTTTAAGATCTCTGAAGAGGACGCCAGCGCACAGAAACGTTCTTTGTTCACATTAGTTCAGAGTTACTGCTAGTTTTTAATGTAAAATATGCAATTCACTTCAAAACTAGAACGTACATCATTAAAGAGGTCTACAACTCAAGTTTTATCGATCTCGACTTCGTTTTTCATTTACCTAACTCCTGGCATAAATTAATAAATGACTGTCATTGTAAGATAAAAAAAATTAAGCTCGAATAATTTTGCCACGAGTTTAATGCATAACCAAAACCCGTGTGACCATAGCAACCTGAGATTATCATCAAATATTTTTATCCATCCCACAGTCCGTTGATCGTGTCTTAATATATGTGCATATAATTCTTTTTTATTTTTATCATTATATATATATAAATATCCAAGTGGATGCTGCACACTGCTGGTTGTGAGGAGAGACCCCCCACATGATCGTACAGCGAATGGGTGTACAACAATACATTAAAGCGCTATATAAAGGAATTGATTTTATTCACATAGGCTAACCGTATATAATAATTGATAATAATATTATATTAAATAGGGCTATATTTTTTATAATTGTTATGCTTATTTCCCACCCTTTTTAATTCGTGTATTGCTAACCTAATTAACGTTCTTTGTTAAATTAGCTAGTGTTTTCATTTACAAATGAAACTAGCGAATTATTCATTTATAATTCTACTTTATTATTATAGGGTTATTGTTAAATTCATCCTCTAACGTGCACTTCCAGTAAAAAATCTTTATTGACATGTCGGGCTTTTACAGTATAGGCTATTATTTACAAAACTCTTCTGTGCGCTGGTGTCCTCCCACAGGTTAAGAGATTTTAAACAAACACTGTTAATACACATGCAGTTAACCAAATGAAACAATACACATTTTAATGCTATAAAAGTGTGCACATCGAGAGAAATAAACAGCAGATGTGCATGATAACAACTTCTTTAACTTGAGCAAACGCTGCTAATACACATATACATTTGTTAATAAAGTTAATAAAACGAAACCATGCATGTTTTAATGCTAGTGAATAAGAGGAAGCGATCCACTCGCATGCATCTGCTCATCATGACAGTACCTGGATCAGTGAGCTCGGGCCGATGACGTCACTTCCAGGGAGGCATGTTGTACATGACTCCACCCCCACGTCAAAACAGCGCCACAAAGCGAGACGCGCCAGAAAAATGAATATGGAAAAAATGGGAAAAAAACATGCAGCGCAAGCTCAAAACTAGACCGACACGCAAAATAAATCAGTGTTGCAAATAAAATAAAGATATTACCATGGAAAATATGTATTGCAAAATCATTTCTTTTGCGCGGTATCATTTTATGGTTGCAATTCTTTATTTTTGTTTGCAAAAAGCAAAATTATTTTCCTCAATACTTTAATTTTCGTTTGCAAAACTTTATTTTCTTTTGCAAAACTTTATTTTTTTGCGTATATATATGTGATATTATATTGACTCCATAGAGCATGCCTCTCGTGTCCAGTTACTGGGTCCAGCGGATAGTCACGCAATCTAAAGGTCAGTGACTGTCAGACGGGCCAGCAACCGCACACACACACACAGCATCCTGTCCTCCAATCAGGGCTCTGATCTGAAAGCATTACTGGTGTTGTGAGGTCAGGAGGGGTCGTGCTTCTTCAGTGCATGCAGATGACAGGAGGATGAAGAGACGCTCTGAGAGCAGCCGGGTTTATTTTAGCTTTTTATTTTGAGCTTTTCACTGCTGGCTGAGGAAGTGTGTGTGTGTGTGTGTGTGTGTGTGTGTGTGTGTGTGTGTGTGTGTGCGTGTGTGTGTGTGTGTTTCACCAGTGCATTAGCACAGCACAGCTGGTGGTGAGGACACCGTAGTGGGGACCTGAGGGGCCCTTGGTATTTTCACTTCCTGTTCTGTACTGAAAAAAGGTGTAGTGTCTTATTTAACTACAGAAACAAAATGCACACACTCATACAGTGATGATGGCTTCTAAGAGAGAAGACAGACTGGGGAGTATTGTAATGTCAAAAATGCCATAAAAACTGTAATATTGTGAAATATCTGGTTTCTATTCTTGTGAGTCAAAGCTGAATTTTCAGCATCATTACGCCATTCTTCAGTGTCACATGATCATTATGAAGTTTTTATAATATGTTGATTTGATGTTATTATAATAATTTCTTTTTTTTCTTTATGATCAATATTGAAAATATTTCTAATATTTTTGTAGAAGCCATTCTGATAAATAGAAAGCTCAAGAGAACAGTATTTATTTGAGATAAAAATCTTTGTAACATTACAAATGTCTTTATTGTCACTTTTCAATTTAATGTATACTTTTTTTTATCTTAATGACCACAAACATTTTACATCTTATCCCTAAACTGTGTCAATTAATGTCACACACAAAACCACAACTGGAGTAGATTGCAGCATTAAGCGAAAGAAATACAATTTCAATATTGTGCAATTTATTGTGGTAATCAACTTTAGTTTTAAAATATTTATGTAATTTTTATAGGCCAAGTAGAAGTACATAAAAAAAATTTTTCTTGGTTTTTAAACATCTAAATGAAATGCTGTTGATTCAAAAAGTATACAATTTATGCCTTTTAACATTAAAAAAATAAGCTATAATCTAGACTTGAATTTTTACTTTTTTTATCTCTAAATTGTTATTTTGAGGCTGGTGCTCATGTGTGGTGATTAAACCCCTGTAGCTCATATGCAATTGGTTAAACTGATTGTATTGAACCTCAACGCACGCTCTTCGCTACAGGTGTTTAACATTAGTATCTCTGATATGAATCACACAGAAATAATCACTTTTTTGAGAGGCTCGTTTCTCTTTTTTTCTCATCTGCCTAAAACTCCCTTTTCTTCCCATGCACACTCTCAGATTCTCTTTCTTCTTCACCTGTCACCTTTTCCAGTTACCTTTTCTTTCAGCTAAAAAGGCTTTCGGGGTTGAGCATGTGGGGGCGATCATTTGATATATAAAAGTGCCAGATTACCAAGACTCTTAAAGAGACTTCTCTCCTCTCTTACTCAGCATAATAATAAGAGAGCAGCCCACACACCTCCTACATCATTTCTAACAGTGAAAGAGTCCTTACAGCTCCACCTCATCTTTGATGTGTAATTGAAGTAAATGTTGAATATCAAATCTAGGTATTATGTTCCCTTGTCTGAACCTTCATTGACAGTCTCGAGATGAAGTCATCAGAGCTTAAACTTGACCATCACTCCATAATTTCTAATCAGTCATGATAGAACCCAGAGATTTAGACTGATACCTGTGTCCCTCTTTTTTAATGAGAAGGTGGATTTTATGGCAATGGTGTCTGAATGGAGCATGTTAAGACTGTTCATGATTGATTTGTATGGTAATTTGTCATTTTCTTTGTTTTACCTACTTGTTCACAAAATGAACCCCTTACACAGGAGTAAACATCCTGATTACATTTTTATTTTGTGATAATTATTTGTTGCCTGTTCATTATATCTTATATGTGCACTACTGTTCATAAGTTTGGGGTTTTGTAAGATTTTTGATAAAAAGTCTCTTATGTTCACCAAGGCTGCATTTATTTAATTAAAAATAGAGCAAAAACAGTAATGTTGTGAAATATTATTACAATTTAAATCTTATTATCAACATTTAAAACAGTTGTGGTGCTTAATACTTTTTTGGAAACTATGATAAAAAAAATTCAGGATTCTTTGAATAGAAAGTTAAAACAACAGAAATAGAAAAAATGTAAATATTTAGCACTTTTTAAAATATTTGCCACTTTTGATCAATGGAATGTGTTCTTGGTTACGAAAAGTATTAATTTCTTAAAAAAACAATAACATCTTACTGTTTTGAACCGTAATGTGTTTTAACTACTAAATTCCTTTCATTTAACTTTTCTGCTTAGAAATGACAAGGAATAAATTGTGTAGTATTAAGTATTAAAGTTATTCAAAAATCACAGTATTAAAAAAGCAAATGTGCTAATGCTTTTACATTTTAATTTTAATCTTAATGTGAATCTCTTATAGTGTTATTTTGAAAAAAAAAAAAATGTGAGGACTTAATTGTGACAGTCACTGTGTCCGTATTATGAGGACAGTCTGAGAAACAATATGAAGAATAACTTTGCGTCTCAGTTGTGCAATGCATTATTCAGTTGTGTTCTTTTCTGTTTACTGCACTGCAGGTGCCATTAATAACTGAGATGAATGTTTGAGTAACAACAGATAATGGAATAAAATAATGCATTTTAAATTGCAAGTGCTGTACAAATGCATTTTGCATTTATGGATAAAGTTTATTTAATATTGTACATTTCCGAAATGCTTTTGGAAATGTCAAATGTTATTATGATGATTAATAGTGGCTTTATTATACCGTTAAAAGCAGTGTAGGTGTAGCAGATTTGATGTGTAGGTGATTTTAAGGACGTCAGGACCTCACAGTAGTATGGAAGGTGACCTGACTCACTCACAGCATTTGTTAAGGTGATGCAGATATTTATCATATTGTTACCGCCACCAATGAACGCCCTCACACCGACAAATTCCCTCACGGGATTCTCCTCCATTAGCGCCAGGGCATGCTGGGAAATATCTGCTGCTGTATCCTGCCACGTTGTTCCCTCCACGTTGACAACAGTTTCCATGGAAACAAGGACAGGGCACAGGAGGGAAATAGATGAGGGGTGCACAAAGAGAGAGAGAGTAGGGCTTATGTTCAGTTTCAGAGAAAGCAGAACTGTGAAATGGCTACTGTTGGCTTTTTTTAACAATAGATGTAATAATGAGAAAGACTAGTGTCTGAGGCATGTCAGTAATTTATCATATAAGTAATAGTGATAATAATGATAATTTATTTTTTAGCTGAAGGGCTTAGGATAAGATGCTTAACTTATTTTTCAATTATGGTTTATTATTATCCCAAAATATTTCCTGGTTACAAATATATGTGAGAAAATGCTTTAAATTTTTCTAAGACTTCTTGTTTTAGTGTGCATCACTGTGTGAGAGAGAACTTGAGAAAGGACATGGTCTCTTTGCTCTAAAATTAGTTTCTTATAGGCACATTTCCACATGGATTTTTTTACATACTAATTAACACCGTGTGAATGAAACCGCTGCAGATGAAAGCGCCTCCCGCTCGGTTTCCACACAACACACAGACACACAAACACAGACTGGATTCCTGCTGTAAGTGAGAAGCATGTGATCCAAAAGTGTTGACACTGTGATTTCTGCTTTAGCACAGACAGCTGAAATATCTGCTGACTCCCTCTCCTTAACCTGTTCTCATGTGTGCAAACATAAACAATAAACTTAAAGGGCATTAAAAAATGAATCACTGTAGAATCAAAGTCTGTGCAGTGCAGTAAACAATCATCATGTTATCCGTAAAGTCAGATGAGGTTAATAAGTGCTAAGGGTTAGTGATATAAGCAAACTCCTAAACCTAATCTGAGCTTAAACTCTTTGTTTCAATCTGTGTGAAATCATGAATGCTAACTAAAGCGCTCGGGTTGATGTGCTTGCTTATATGTCACAAGTTGTGACATATGACAATGAGAGAGGAGGAAAAAAATTGCCAGACAGAGAAGGAGAAACTTGAAATGATTGCTGTTGTGTAAGAAAAGTAAAATGACAAGTGTTCAAACAGAGAGATTTGTAAGTAAGAGATACATTTGTTCAAAGCGTTTTTTCTAATGGATGATATTTGTGTCAGAAGGGACTTTTACTTCCTCTTTTCTCCTTGAATTCCATTTTAACATAACATAATAACACCTGCAATACATTAATGCACTGATGAACATTTGCATGTTTTGAAGAACGCACCAAAAACCCAGTGCTACAGGGAACACACACTGCTTTAGTTAGTGGGTACTCCCAAGTAATGAGCTGTGAAGAGTGTGTGTGATGGATGGGAGAGTCTCGCTCCTGGTATCTTTCTTTGTTTTTCTCTCTGTTATCAGCACCAGACTTTAGCATTGTTCTGTTGTGTTTTGTCCTGTTTAGAGACAAATGCTGCATTGATGTGACATTGACAAATGAGATTTCTGTAATGAAGAGAGGTGATTAATCATAGTAAATGACTACAGGCCTGGTAAATGTCAATATCAGGTTTTCATTTGTTTGTTTTGTCTTGTGTTGAAAAAATGCAATTTCCAAAATGAAATGGAAATATGAAATTATCTACTGATTACACCCATTGTAAACTCTCAAACTCTTCCAGGGTTTTTCTGAATTAAAAAAATGGAAAGTATACTGTGTGTGTGTGTGTGTATATATATATATATATATATATATATATATATATATATTTGTATATATATATATACACACACAAACACACACTATATATATATATATATATATTTGTATACACGTACACACAAATACATCATAATTGTTTTTCCATAGTGCATTTCTCTCTTGTGACAATCTATTTGATATTTGAAGGAGAAAAGAGAGAATTTCAAGTACTCTCCTCTTGCCCCTGATACTTCCACTTGATTCTTCTTTTTAAATTGTGATTTTGAAAGCCAATAAAAGTTTTGAGGTCAAGATTAAATAAGGATTTTTTTTTGTCGTTTTTGTTCGCTTAATGTCTCTAGTACTGTGATTAAAAGAAAAAAGGGTTTGGCCCACAAACTCCTTGCATATCCATAGTATTTATGGCAACCTTATAAACTCAGCAAGCCTGAATGATTAATCAAAAACAGATTCAGAAGAAGAAAGAATAAACACTTTTTGATGTCAGTGTAGACTGCTTTTAAACTAAATGCTAAATGTCAATGAAAGCATTTACTTTTTTCAAGATTAATGAAAATATTCAATTAGCAATGTTAACAAAAAGACTAAAACCATGTACAAAAAAGCCAAAGCCTAAATAGAAACATTGTTTTCATTCTTTATGTCATAACAAATGTAATACCCAGCAAGAGGTGACTGTTCCTAATCCGTAACATGTTCTGAATGACACTGTTAACAGGGTTACTGTGTTTATAGGGTGTCCCCCAGGGCTCAGTTCTCGGCCCCCTCCATTTTTCATTTACAATCTTCAATTTAGACAAATAATCACATCATGTTTTCAGTTTCCATTGCTATACTCAACTCTGACACACAACTCTACATTATAAATAAAAGTTAGGCATATTTTATTATTTAATAAGTATATTTTAATTATTATTACTGTAAATAATTTTACACATTTAATATTCATTTGTTATTTAATATATTTAATATTCATTTATGGTTTGTTTATTATTAGTGCAAACAAATGTACTGTTTTATTTATAGAAGAGATTATGGTTATGATTTATGTAGTAATATGTAAATTAATGACTTGTGTGGTTCAGCAGACCACAACATGGAGGTGACAGAGAGATGGATTTAGCACACAAGCAGCTTCAAGCCAAGTGGTTTTGTGACATTCTGAGTGGACAGAAAGAGACATGACTTTGGGGTCAAGGGTGGGTGAAGCGAGCATGAGGCTGTAGAGGAGGTGAGATTAAATGTTTCCTTTATCTTTGCGATGAGACGTAGCCCCCACCATCACCTTCACCTCCCCTTCCTCTTTATCTCATCTTGTGAGACAGGGATATTCAACATCTGAATGCAAAGCTCAAGCCCAGAACTGCTATTAAGATGTTCAAAGCAGGATTGCAATGTATATTTCTTGGCTTCATTTCAGATCTTTCAAAGGTCTTGGGTGCCATATGATGAAGTAAATATTTGTTTGTTAGGTTAGAAAGCAACACGTCATAATGTAATTTGAAAATACAGCAGATGTCTTTCATGCCTGTCTGGTTTAATAATGACTTCACACTCATAAAGCTCTTCACACTCAAACTAAGAAAAGTAAAAGCTCTTAGCTACAGCATCACATACAGTGACATGCTGCTGTTCACTGTGGAAGCATTCAACACTCAGAAAAGACACTTTAGCAGGAAAACCAGCTTCTCATTTCACTCTTCTCAATTTTTCTTATCTTTCCACTCCTCATATGTGTCATATTTCACTCTTCTCATATTCATTATTTTTGACTGAGTGGCCTTTTTGTAGCTGTAACTCATACTGCAAATGACCCTTACCTGAATGAAAGGACAGTGTGGATTGGGGATAATAACAGTTGAGTGTATATATTAAAGAAAGAGTGAGTGTCTGTGTGTGTTTCTGGTGCTCAGTAATGCACTGCAATTCAAAGCAATTAAAATAGTCCAAAAAATATAGCACTCCCTCTCACCTTAAGTTTAATTGCATGTACAAATTGTAGGGAGGCTATAGCTAATTCTGTATTTGCATTTTGCAGCTTTGTGTGTCTGTATTAGTATGCAAGTGACTGGGACAAGGAATGCCTAATCCATGCACAGCCTTGATCTTTAAATGACTGCATTACTTGAATTATGTATTTATCCATAAAATATTGTCAGCTCATTCTCACAGAGAGAGCAAGGAGCATCTGAAAACACATTATAAGTCATTAAAATGCTGTCATTGTTATCATCTTGAACATCCCCTTTTGTGTCTCTCTATTGAGTTTCACTCTAAATATGTCCACAACAAACCTGTGATGAATTAATTATAAGGAACACCTGGCAGTTCTCTAGACTGTAGTCTGAGTCAGAGGAACCCACCCCATCACATGTAGAAACAACTGTTTTCAACAGATAATAAAGTTGTTGTTGTTGTTGTTGTTTTTAGCAACAAATCAGCATATTAGAGTGATTTCTGAAGGATCATGTGACACTGAAGACTGGATTAATGATGCTGAAAATACAGCTTTGCATCACAGGAAAAATACTTTTTAAAATATATAAAAATATTAAACCATTATTTAAAATTTTCATAATATTTCACAGTATTATTGTTTTACTATATTTTTGGGCAACTAAGTGCAACCTTAGTGAAAATTGTGTGAGAGAAGAGAGTGTTTACTATGAGAAAAATGATAATTTTGGTGAAATAAGAAGCAGAGGGATTCCTGAAGATGAGGCTGGAATAAGGAATGAGAGATACACATATAATTCATACATTTGTATAATTTCTACACATTCTTTTCATTCTAATACAGCTCATCAAATGTTTAGCAGTGCGCTGTTTCACTATTATATAATGTCCTTTCAGTAACTGTATGGAACACAGGTGGTGTCAGCTAAATACATTATTCATGAGGGTCTAATGTACAGCTCCACATGATCCAGATTGAGCACCAGAACCAGGGATAATAGCATAGCATAATAACATAGTATGCATACTATTTTTACAGTAGGCTATATATTAAAGATATTTTAAATGTATGCATTAAATATCCATTTACCATAATGGCAAAACTAAAATCACACAATCCAATGCACTTGACTTGACTGCACAGTTTTTGATGTATTACACCAAACAAATGCAATCAAATGCTGTTTCTTGCAATCAGTGTGAGAGTGAGACATAACAGAGACGTAACAATGTGTTGCTTCATGTGATAACTGCATGGAAAAATGTTGATTTCTTCTACTATCCTAAGACCTTCAAAGTCCCCTAGAGAGAGACAAGGATCTGTCTTTCTCTGGTACTTGTTTTTTTCCTTCTGCCATTGACCCAGATTTCCTGGCACAGCATGGTGGCATTTTGGCAAGAAACAGAGAGAGAGAGAAGAGAGGGAGAGAGACAAGAGGCTTGAACACCCGGCAGAGGTTGAGTGGAGTTCAAACTAGTTTAATCCCTAAAACTGATGTTGTTAACATATGGTTTATGGTTGTACCCTAACCTCTGGAGTACACTTGTGTAGTCTGAGCAGGGATTGGTCATGTAGCTGCTAAACTGTAATCACACAATATAAGCTCTAATTATGGGATGAACTTAATTACCATCATTCTGTTTGGTCTTGTGGTGTACTCTCCAGATTTCATTAACTCTCCTTATCTGTATTATGCTGTTTTGTCTTTACTCTGCCTCATCTTTTAACTCATCTGACCTGATTTTCAATTTCGGTTTTATCACGCTTTATTATAAATGAAGTCCTAACTAGTGACAGGATGCACACCCACAGGAAAGACAAATCACAAATTAGATTTTATTTCTTCTCCTAGAAATTAATAACATTAAATGGAGGGCAAATGAAAGCTTTTGCCTTTTGGATTAGTGTCCTCTAGAGATTCAGAAGAACAAGAAAGAGCTCAAGAATGTCTCAAAAAATGCTCCGTTTATATGCTCAAAGTATATGGTCAAATTTCAGTATTATATTTAGTATTAAACACTATTATAGGTTTTTATTAAACTTGAATTAGCTTGCATTTTTATGTTTTAAATTTTCATTTTTAGTTCAATTGTTAGTTCTTTTAGTTATTATTATTATTATTTTTTTTTTTTTACTTATGTATGAGGTGGTGATTTAAATGTGTTTCATGTGATTCATATAAAAACATGATTTTTAGAAGTAAACAACTGTCAGTGGGGCATAAGCATATCAAACAAAAGAAAAAATTACAAATGAGACTCATATGAATTACCCCCCAGTTCACCAAAACATAAAGTAGTTATGAATCGCTATGTGTTTATCTGAATAAAACACCCTATGGGCGTTTTCTGTTACACTTTCACCTAACAAAACTGTTTTTAGTCACTGCATTGTTGTGTGGCTATAATGCTTCTGTTTACTGAGAGCAGATTTGATTTAGCACTCTCATACTACTTTTTTTTTCAGTATGTCTATTCTACCTGCTTGTTTTTCCCCAATTTCACCCTTGGGAAACACACACCCTTCCTTCACATAGAGCACTGTGGCCAAAACACACCTCACAACCATCTCAGTGCACTGAGATATTTAGAGCGATATTTCCAGCTCAGGTTGGCTCAGAATCTGCAGCGACTGTTTGCCTGCATCCTGTGTTTGTATTTTATCCGCCTTCCATCAGTGTGACGGCTGACTGATGTGATCTGGCAGAGTAATTGCAGTCGAATGGAACCGTTTCATACACACAAAACGAGCTGGCTTCATTTGATGCCTGCCGTTATTTATTTGCTAATTTGTTCACCCTGTTGTTACTTTAATCATTTGCTTGCCAACATATGTAGACCTCAGATGCAAAGCAGACTGCAGAAGAAACTGTTCAAGACTCAGGCTACAGGCCTGTACATGCTTCTGGCTCTTTTCAGTAAGTTTGCTGCAGTCAACAGGGACACTCTCGTTTCCCAGCTCTCCTCCTCCAGAATGACCTCTGCATTAGTGCGGAGTATGATTAATTTGGGTGGGGGGCTTCAGTCTTGTGGGATCTCTGCCTAGCGGTTCAAAGCACTGACAGCTCTATAGCAGCTAAGTGAATTAATTCCAACCACTTTCCCAACCATTTGAGGGTTAGGAAAGGAAATAAAGGATGAATTTAGTGTTTTACTGAATGTTATACATTTTAAAGTTAAATGCTTCAATCTGGGCAAAATTAAGCGCTCCAACCCCTTTTCAGTGACCAGACTAAAAAGAGTAAAAAGTCTTTACATTGACCTGCACGTGGACTTTATTGTGGACTCAAACATCTTTTTAGTTGTGATAGTGTCTCAGTCCATATCACATTCACACTGGTATTTTTAAGAAGGGTGTTTTTTTTTTTTTACTAAATAATAATTGTTAATATTATCTCTATAACAGTAATATATTACTATTGCAATACAGCAGAACTGTAAATGTAAATGAAAATAAAAAAGTAGGTTAATAATTATTTTGCTTTTCAGTAGTAAAATGAAATACTGTATTCCAAGAGCTTTTATTTTGGCAGATCTCTCAGTTTCTGTGGCAAAAGGTTTACAAATGCTTCTCATTACAAATCTAGTTAAATGCTGTAATCAAATGTTGAAAATTATGTGAATGGAAAAATAAAGTGCAACTGGCACATGTACTTTTCCAAATGCACGTTAATCAGCGCAGGACAGCAAGCAATATACTTAGTTAATTTGATCACAATTGCAATTTTATAAGTGCACAAAGCCATATTACAATTTCAATTTTAGCTCAAATGATGCTTTGCCAAAGAAATCGTGCAAAACATGATGTTAGAGATCTTTTGTTATTTTGAGAGGTGTAAATGTCCTATCTGTTAGTTCTGTCATGAAACTCTAGATGGCACAGGCTGGTAAGTTGTTAACGCAAACTGATGATATTCACAGCATTAAAATACTTGGCAAAAGCTGATTGGTTCATGTTGCATTCACAGACAGTGAGCTTGCTGCTTTGCATTTAAATGGCTGTTTAGCATTCACTACAGAGTTCCTCCGAAACCCTCCACCTTCGCCAGCTCCACCTGTATAGATCTGCTGCGGGTTATTATACTGTATATGCTACTTGTGCAGCAGCAGTATGTCTTAAGTACTCACAGCACTGTATCGACATATGCATTGGCAGTAGCAATAATCTACAACAGCAATAAACAACAATGGCAGCGTAGCAGATCTATTTTCCCAAGACCAACATATCAACATTGCTAAAAATCTTCAGAGAGTTCTTATGATAGAAATATATATTTTGGTTTTGTAAGGAGTGAAATTATTTCCTTATAAAATGAATTATTTGTGAAGCCAGACTTTCTGGAACTCTCGCAATGCAAATGCAGATGCACCAAAACAATGGGCTTTGATCTCCTCGTGGAGCCAAACAAACAGAAAGGAAGATCTGGAAGAAAGACCATTTGCTCTTTGGTACATTCACCCATCCTTCCCCCAGGGCACATGGTCCAGGCAACTAAAAGTTGTTAAGCTCACATAAAACATTGACTATATCTTCAGGATTCATGATTGTAAACTTTTCATGTTTGGTGTCATTTTAAAGGTCCCTGTGCGATTGGTAAAATGGTCTCAATTTCATAGTAGTCATTTATATTATGAGAAAGATTGAAAACTTTTGTAGAATTGTGTTCTGCTGAGAAGGGGGTGTGTCCCCCTTTAGGGGTCTTTGAGAATGTTTATCTCCAGCCAGGTGTGACCCTGATGTGATCACGGGAACCTAAAAAACCAAAAGGTCTTTTATATTTTTACAACTGATTTGAAGATTTCTTTGTTATCTGGTCTGAGTATTTAAGGGAAGTGACAAAACACTACTGCGCGATTCTGTTGCCAGAAAGCCCGTAGTGTGGAGTGTATTTCATATGCTCCATACTATGTATCTTCCTGAAGTCAGGGATACTATTATTTATTCAAAAAATGTAATTGTGTTAAACACATTGTGCCTACAGAGCACACTGTATAGTTGTTTGTGCTATTACATGTACACATTGGCTAGTTAAGTTTATTCTCTAAAACACCTGAGTGCTTTGCTATGCATTTTAGACCATGTGTCTTAAATTAGGATAACTGTTACATGTGTGACTATGTTAAATTTGTGTGCCTTGGCCGTTCCCCATATGGCTACAGTGTCTTTGTGCAGAAGCAAAGTTGCAACACAACTACAATGTGATTTACAATTACACTATCCTTTCTAAATTGGCTTCTAATTGTTTTCATTATATAATTGGCATGATACAATTTTACCTGACTGATAATAAATTGTTATATTTGATTTATCCTAAACTCTCCTGAAATCATTATGACTAGTAAACTGTGAGGAGGCTTTTGTTACCGCAAATCTACGACCAGGATAGGTCAAACTGAAGGCTCACGAATGATAGGAGCAGTAGGCACGTCATCGGAGACCTTCTGATTTCTGTCTATCGCTGCTGTTAGCAAGTTGTATGGGAAAAGATTAATTAACTACACTTTTGTCATAAGCAAGCAGTAGGCGGCAGGCAAAACATGTATTAGTCTACCTACATCCTCTGACTAACATCAGACTGGCGAGTTTGTGGTCGTAAGATCCACGTGAAGCTAGCGTGAGACTTAAAAGAGACATTAGCTCCCCAGTGAACGGATAATTGAAAGTATAGTGAGTCCGGAATAATCAAATATCAAAATTGATAATCAACCTTTGTGATTAGTTTTTAAATAGAAACATTGTCTAAATTCAGTGATCACATGAAATTGGAGTCAGATTGAACACGGAGCTAGAATAAATTTACACTAAATTCTGATAAATTCAGAAGCGCAAATAAAAGACCGAATACGCATTAAACCTTTGACCAGGCCGCTGGATTCCGCTTTTTGGGCTGGCGGGCAGTTTGTTATGTAACTGTGGCAGGACAAATTAGAATTAAAGGTGGGATCATGTGTTATATACCTGAACTATCTATGCTGTGTGAGAGAGAAATTCAAGTGCTTTTTTTAGCAGGGGTTTGGCAGGGATTTACGAGATAAGCAGTACCACTGTCTTCTTATTCAAACTACATAAGCTCCAGTGGCCACCTCACCCAAGCTACTGACTTCCATCTAATCAGGATGAGCTTACAGGACATCTGACTCAGCATTAGAGCCAATGAAGAGCTTGACTCTGCTATCGAAGGGTTTGTGTGGGAATTAGGTCTTTTGTGCGTTCTAGTTGCATTCAGAATAGTGTAAGGTCAAGGTTTAAGATTAGTGCAAAATGTCTAATAATGGCCTTAGATATCATTGCACAACACCACAAAAATATACTTGAGAAAAACATTTACTGTAAAAGTATTTACTTTAAATTGATTGCTGTGATTATTCTCAAAACTGAGCTGACTTACTGTGCTTTGTGAGGCCAATATATACCTTGAAATTGCCAGAAAGACCAAATTATTATTGTAATTATTTAATAATTGTAATTTTAAAATTAATTTAAATGCAAATTATATTTGCGGCAACAACCTAGTCTCCACTTAGATGATTAGAAGATTGGTTATTAAATTAGTATTTTTAAAGGAGCATATGTCACAATGTCAACATAACAAGGGTGAATAGACAATTTCTGCATTTCTCAGAAAACGCATAAAATATTACAGAAAAAAAAAACTAAATAAATAGATAAAGTGTGATATTTTAATTTCGATAAAAGAAACAATTTAAGTAGAATTAATTGTTTTAATTCTACATAACCTATTTAAAGGGGTCATGAATTGAGAAATCAACTTTTATTTGAGCTTTTGATATATAAGAGATCACCGTAATAAAGAAATATCCTGTAACTTTCAGAACTGAAAACATCCTTGTTACTGAAATAAAAGCTTTTATTGACACCAGGCCCAGTGAACGCCAAATCCTGGACTGTGCCTATCTATGGGTTAAACACCGCCTCCACAAAAGAAAATCAATGCCTAATTCTGTAACCCCGCCCAGTGATTCGCGCATGACATAGTAGGGAAATAACATAAGTGGCGCTAAACTGGATCGAGCAATAAACATGCTGTTGAAGATCGCAAAATATTGTGCAGTGCCTGGTTGTGAAAGAACACAGTCACTGCATAACCTTCCTTTGGATTCAAATATTAGGAGTGAAACGAACTGTGATTGGTTGTTTGACATGGGCGGGCCTTGGCCAATGAAAGCTACCATGAATTCCAGACCTTCAGCCATCAGTCTGGCTACACAAGACTATGATGGACGTAGCTTGTCAAACAGACACACAGAAAGTTAGTTTACTATGCAAAATTGTTATCCAATCATAGAAGTGGGCATTTACTTCCAAGTCTTCAATGCTGCACACCTATAAAAACCAAGCATTTCTCGAGCCGGCCTCAAAACCATGGTAGAAAATAGCCTATTGCTTATTGATTTTGATGTTTTTGAATGTAAAATCCACTGAAAATGTCATAAGTGGACCTCAGATAACAGTATAAAATAGTTTTATAAAAGCCAGTTCATGACCCCTTTAAGTAATGGTGAAAAATGGATGATATTTAATAAATGGAAATAGCATTTAAAAATAAAACTCAGAAAAAGACTACACATTAATTCTAAAATATAGAAGTGAACACAAACAATCACTTATTTAGTTGTTAGATAGTTGTACTGAAGTTCATCCTGCCCATTTGTATGGGCAAGACAGCACTGGTTGCAATGTTTATGCTCAGTGGAGAATGAAATGAAATGTATTATTACTGTGAATCACAGCTTGAAAGCAAAAAACCCTCATATGACATTCAGCGTCACAGTTTTTCCCTTACGGTTTCTTTTCCCTTTTCTTCTCTGCCTCTTGCACTGAATCACACTATGAATGTTAATGCCGGTGTCATCACATTGGGACAGGAAATCTCTCTTCTTTTGAATGATGCAACTGTTTGGTCACATCCTGTATCTCTGTCTTTCTCTCTGCACTCAGATTCAAATGTAAACAAGTTTATTTTCAAAAAAATAAATAAATCTTGGCGGGTACAGAAATGATCCTGAAGAAAATCACAGATGTTCTTCCCTCGTGAACCCAACACCACACACACAAGCAATGATACACAAATGATCCTGAGTTTCCTTTCCGTGGTTCCATTTATCAGCTAGTGTTGTCTGTGAGTGTGAGTGTGTGTGTGTGTGTGTGTGTGTGATGTAAGAAGGAGGAATCCAGCTGGACTGAGACTCACAGTCCACAGCTGGACATGAACCATTATATCCTAGAGCTACATTTAACACACCACCCCATCACTCTTTCTACCCGCTTCATTTTCTTTTCCACTGTCTTTATTCCAAAGGGAAATAAAGAGATGAGTAATTTTCTCCACAACAGATGCATAAACAAATTTATGCTTAAATTAAAAGAATGTGCTCAGTTTAAAGACTCAGTAAAATGAATTAAAAAAAAATAAAATCTCTTAAAGTAAATAACGTCAATTTATTTTGTAATCAATGCTAATTCCTTTTTTATCATAATTTCAGATAACATATGAACAGTTATCTTATAGTAAGCTGATTAATTATCAGCTAATGTTTTGTAAATTGTGAAAAGTATAAAATTAAGTTTGCAGCAATAAACTACTGTAATCCCCAGCCAGATGCAAAAAAGGACAAAAAGTCTAACAATAAATTTTCAGCACTTTTATTTTTAAAATGTTTCTATTTACACAAAATCTTCTCATGTTTTTATTTCAGGTGAGGAAAGGTCAAGTTGGCAGAGACATTCAGTATATCCTACACAAGGATAGAAAGAGTACAAATTGTGTATTTATTTACAGTATATTTGTTTCAAGTTAAAACATTTAGAAAGTTTTCTCAGTGTCCATCTGTCATCATCGTTAATGATTCAAAAGAGATTTCAAATGGAAACAAAAAAGAAATATATACGCATTTTCCTTATAATAATTTAGCAGACAATATTGACAACAATAACCAACAAGGTGGTGTATATATTGCTAGGCATTAAAACAGGGTGTTGTGATGACGCAAGAGTGATGAAGACCAATATCGTGAGTGGGAAGGCCAATCAGTGAGCTGCTCCCATGAAAACAACATCTTTAAATCTAAAACCACCAACCACATGGCCTTTTAAACTTCTGTCACTGGTTTAAGAATTGCTATAAAACTGTGTGTAATTGGTATCATTTACAGCCTTCTGCTAAATTTGGGGAAATTTCCATTTTCAAACCAACAGTGGGGTTTGATGTAAGACTTGAGCATTTGATAAATTGACTATGGGAGCGCTCAGACGAAGAGCTCCTGAATTAAGATCATTCCCCCTGTTTTTTCAGAGATCATGTGACCAAAATCAGAAGCACTTATACTAAGACTAAATGGTTAAGGGGCGCTTGAAGGGACGGTACACCATTTATCCAATATGTTTACAAGTGGGCAAAGCTACATCATCAGACTCAACTCAGGAAACATTCAAACAAGTTAAAATGGCTTATAAAGAAAGGTTGGACTGATTACAATAGCAGATTTCACTCATAAATGTCCTCAAACTGTATTTTGGCTTCTCTTATAATTTACAATATACACTATAGACTGAATACAGACTTTGTCTAATTTTTGTCTTTTTCAAAAAAGGGGTTCAGTAGCTATCAGCAGTCTTCTGTTCTGAGAACATCTATTGTTTCATTGCCATCAGTAGATGGTTCCTCATAAACCTACTCCTAACAGATATCTTGTTTTTTTTGTTGTTGTTTTTAAAGGCACTCTAGTGACCTTCAAAATGAAACATGAATGGGTTAAAAGTAATGTAAGGTACAGTTTAGAGTTAAGAGGTAGCTGTGGGAGATATGGCAAGGCTGTGACAGATAAAGAGGAGACATTGTCTGGGATATAATAGGCTGGGTTTATAATATCTGACTCTTTTTTTTTATTGGCCAGACATTGAACAATTGAGAAATGTGATATTTTGACACTTTACTAATGCCCGATTTATAAAACAGCTGAATCAACAAATCCCTATGGCTCGAGAAAAGCATACAAAAATGTTTCCTCTAATGTACTGTCATTAAATCTAAGAAAAGCACCAGCAAAAACTGTCATTAAATCTAAGAAAAGCACCAGCAAAAAGGACCAAACTTCAGTTTCTGGCACACACTCATATTACGGTAACTGCATAGCTACATGAACGGTCAGATTATGGATTATATTTTGGGATTATCTGATAAAATGACACTAATCTCAAAATCTCACTTAAGAATTCAGGGTTTCAGTCTTAAGCATAATTCCGTTTATATATGTGATATCTGCATAATTAGTATTTTGTGAGGCTTTCAAATGTGTTCTGGAAAATAGGATTATGGGGTTTAGTCAGGGTAGACGACATGGCATGAATGAGGCTGTGAGATTGACGTACTTTCCCAAGTGCAGATATAGTGTATGGGTGTCCCATTTGCCATTTTAGGTTTCAAAAGGGTGCTTATGAGCACCCCCTTTAGGCCGATAAACAGCTTTTATGTGCACTTTTGCTGAGCCTGCACTGATGTAGACTCCACAGTTACTACCTGACAGTCTATGCAGCATTAGCTGACCAATGTTTTGACTTAAAGGATGACCACAAGCGCTTAGAATGATATTTAGAACAAGGTCTCAGTTCAGTAGGTTTTCTAGAGTCACATCTAATTTTCCCAACTCATGTTTTGCAGAGTTTTTCCAACACACAATAATAACACCTAGTAACTGACTTTACTTCTATCCCATACAGTCTCTTTTTTTTTTTATTCCCATCAAATGAAAATTGGTGCCCACCCTGACTAAGGTCCATTAGGTTTATTTCAGCATAATGATGGAGGATGAAGAGGTAGACAGAGAAAATAAAGAGGAGAACTGCAGAAGATGCACCCAGCAACATGTCTTCTGTAGAACTACCGGGTAGAATAAAAATGATAATTACACTTTAAAATTCATGAGGACATCCTAGCCAGGGAATGGAGATTTATATTATAGTGCTATAATGTTCAAACACAGAATAAAGTACCAAAGCAAACAAAACAACTGCTATCCTCCTACTCTTCAGCTACCAACGTGCTCTTCATAGACATCTTCAGACAGCATAATGAGAATATTTAGTTTTAAAAAGGACAGATTCATAATGCAATATGATCAATCATATCATCCAGTCCTTTTTTTAGAGAGAGAAATCCAAGGGTAGATTCAGAGTTTAATATTTTGGCTGGTTTGAAAATGGAAGATGATCCCAAGTAGTTGCAGAGTCTATACAGTAGTTGAAACAAGCTTGTTTGTTTGATGATTGTCTAAAATGAGACAAAAACCAAATTGATACCATGTTGGATTTAGATGACAACATTTTTTTCTTAACCAATGAAGGCAAAAGTGGTTCATTGTAGACTCAAAAAAGGTGAGTTGAACATGAACTTGTAGAATCCATAAAGGGCTGGTTATGGGACAATTTTACAGCTACTCCAAGCATTGCTGTTTGTGGTAGAATGTAAGGGCCACTGGGCAACTGTGAGAGAAATCATAATCTTACTGAAGGCCATGTTGAGGTTCTTGGTTTGTGTAGTTCAGTTGCATGCTGTATGTTCCCTTTATATCTACATGACTCCATTAAGACCTAGTGTCAAGTTCTTCCATGGGGATAGAAATGGCTGGCTAAGCGGTCCTATTGGCTGGATGAAGAACAGAGGAATGGCAGAGTATAAGGAGAGGTCTGACTGGATGACTGTGGAATGGTAGAATGATGGACTTTAAAGGCAGGTCTGGCTGGTTTACTCTGGAATCATGGACTTGTAATGTGAAATCTGGCTGGTAGACAGTGGAATGGTGGACCTAAAGGGGAGGTCAACTCTTTCCCCTTCCTTGGCATTAAAGTGTGCTGGTTACACTGAGGTCTGGTTCGGAAACTCTCCAGATGCATGAACTCTTCAAGGACCCATTGTTGTAACCCTGAAGACTTTTATTGACGGTATGATGTATGTGTTTGTTTAAGGGTGTGTCTGTGTGTATTGGCATGTGGCAGTGTATGTGGAGTGAGTGTTGACAGTTGTTTTCTTTGTATACTTTCTGGGTGTCAGAAGAAGCCACCCTCATCCTCATTCATTACTGGTATCGAATTGTTCTTCGGTTCCCATGGGTGGCTCTTGCACTGGATGTTTGCACTGGCCATGGGTATGTCTTGTGGTGGAACGGGAGTGGCGGGCAAAACAGGAAGTGACAGTTTGTGAGCTGCAGTCACAAAGTGAATCCTGCAAAGAAAAGAGATTTAAAAGATTTTAAGATATTTATTTTATTCAGGGTGTATGCTTTGGAGGAAGAGGGTAGTTTGTATGATACAATCAGATGTTCATGATTAAATGCAATCAACCAGATCAATAGTGGTGACACTAGAACTTGTTTTAGACTGTCTCACCTCCAGGGTACTAGAGCTTGAGCTCATTGCATCCTTTCCGGTGGCTACAAACTCGTCTCTTTGTGTTTTCATAAACCTCTTATTGACGATCTTCGTGATGTTGTCTGTGCCGATTAAGGCTCCAGGTGGGCATTCAGGCTTTGGTTCGTCAATGATCCCTGCTGGTGCAGTCCTGCCACAAACATTGCGCAGAAACTCCTGGACCAAGCCGTACTTCTGAGCTCCCGCTTCCCCCAGACCGATTCCTATGCTAGGACAAGAGGGTTTCCCAGCAGCTTGTCTCCCCGGGCATGTATTTGCTTTCCATAATGATTCAACACTTCCAGAGTGTTCCACCACACTGAAGAGACTGGTCAAGCCATCATTGAGGCCACTAAGCACTGGGCTTTCTCGGGTGGTGGTGGAACGTGCCCAGGCAGACCCATTCTGAGATCCACTACGGTTCTGAAGATTCCATACACTGCGATCCCTTGAGGATGTTGACGAGGTCTCGAGTTTGGATGAAGAGGTGGAGACCCTGCGGGTAAGCTTAGGTGAGCCATATTTCGGTGAGCAACATGGTCTATCAATGCGACTGTGGACTTTCTCTAGAGATGAAGAGATCTGTCGGGTACGTGCAGATGAAAGTGAGGCGGATGGACGAGGAGACCATGCTTTCCCTTGAAGGCCTCTTGTTGTTGAAATGGGGCCATCAGTTTGTAGGCCAATGCTGACAAACTGTGCTGTTTGCGTTCCTGTACTTGAAACACCAACTGTCTGGCTCCCAGTATCTTTGCTGCACTTCCTCTCCAGGGAGCTGGAACGAATGGCCTGTCGCACACAGTTGGTCATCTCCTTCATGTCATCACTAAGGTTGCCTGAAATTTCCAGTCCGTGGAATGGTGCAGAACCTCCCGTCCGCCCTTCAAGTAGGTCTCGATGCTGCTGTGAAAGTGAACTCAACCACTGCTCATAAGAGGATGAGGAAGTGGTCGACAAAGGTGCAGATGCAGCAGTCTGACCTGATGGATCTGTCATGGCTCCATCCCAAGATGATGGTCCTTGCTGAGGATCCTGCTGGGCCTTTTCTTTGACTGGCCTCCTCTCCATTCTCCTCACAGTTGGAGGGCTGTAATAGATGCGAATACCCGTCTTATCTGGAGCGGTGTAGCTTCTCTGGATGTACTCCTTGCTTAACTCCAGTCCTGGGAAGCTGCTGTTAGAGTTGGTGCTTGGGCAGTCCCATGTCTTAAACTGGTCGCCCTTCTCCAGCATTGCAGAATCATTGGTCAAGTACTTCCAATTCTTTTTGTTGAGATCACTTAAGTCGGTGCGAGCCAGAATGGAGGCAGGAGCAGTAGATTGATGCTGAGCAATATTGCAATCTGGTACCCCACTGACCTCGTGACCAGGAAGGAACAGACTGGTGTCAAGCAGACTCTTTAATTCAGAGAGGGAAGAAACTGATTTGGTCCTGTAACGAGAGAGTGTGGATTATCATTAAACAATCACGTCTGACAAAACAAGGCACAATTGAGACTTTAATCAAGTCAGTTTACCTTTGCAGTCCTGAAACACTGGTGGCTGCATCTCCTGAGACTTCTTTTTCAGAAGTTTTATCATGAAGAGACTGAAAAAGAAATTATCTATTTTAGAGAAGTTTTAAGAAGTGGCATGCCTGGACATCCCTTCGCACAGTACTCCCATTCATTCATGTGGTATTACTGAGTCAGTATTCTCTTAAGGAAATGAGGTCATTCAAAACAGCTAGTTTCCTCTGTGGGGTAATGCTGATGGTATGGTTCACCACATCTATGAAAATAGCCTAAATTCTCTCAGTGAGGCATGGTATCCAGGATGTCATTTACAACAAAGAAAGAGATGAGACTATATAGTTTTTCCGGTAGCTTGATTGTCACAAAAAGAAAGATGCAGAGAATGAGAGCAAGAAAGAGAAAAACTATAGTCTCATTCCTTTTTTTCAGCTTTATTACTTACAGTGTGGTTAGTACAGACACACTGACCATACTGTATCAGGCTTCTTTCCAATTGGACTACAAACACTGTGCACAGCCACATGGATATGCAAAACCAGCAGGTCCAGATAAGTGATGCAACATGCAGAAAGCCTGTCTGCAGGCGCTCTGCGGAAATATTTAGAGATGCTGTCATATCCACCCATTATGCGATGGCAGCCCCAAGTCAGTGAAGGAAGTGTGTCATGATGACATCCTCACAGACCCAAATAAAACAGCAGATTAAAAGGACTCAGAAAAACATGAAAGCAGGGGAACAAGATTTGGTAATACAAAACAAAGTTTCCAAGGCCTTTTAATACACTTGAAACTTTACCATAAAAATTACTGTTCATGTTCTTCTAAAACCATATGACTTTCTTCTGTGGAGAACAAAAAATAATTTCTGAAAAATCTGCTACTTTGAGAAAAATATGTTCCAAGACTTTTCAAAAATGCACAGAATTGTGTTTTTGTTTCCCCTGAAACTTGAAAGTGACAAGCACAGTCAGAATTTTTCTTTTTGTGTTCCACAGAACACAGTAGGTCATACAGGTTTGGAATGACATGAAGGTAAATAAACAATAACATGAACAAATCCTTTAACCATTATATGACATCTGACCTGTGTGCCTTTGCTCTGGACATCTCGTAAACGCTGTTCCCATTGACTTCTTTCCTGGTTGAAGTGCTCCAGAAGCTCTAGCCTCTCTCGACTCCAGTTCTTCTCACTAATCTGCAACTGTTTGGTGAGGTCCATCACAGCAGCGTAAGAGTCCGCCAACAGGTGTTGATGCTCCTCCCGCTCCTTTTTTAACGCCCCCTTGAGGTCTGGAGAATCCTTTTCACCCCCAGCCACAGATGCCTTCCCCATCTTACCCTCCAGCTGAGGATAAAAATAAAGTACAAAATGAGAGGGTGAGATAAAAAGAGAACACTTGATGTTTTCAAAAGTGGAACAGTAACCATAGAAACAGCCCCATGATACACAGTAAGCATTTGCAGTCAGATGCTGACAGCTGCACCATCCAGACATTTTATAGATATTTAGATATATAGATATTATTTGCCCTACACCATTAAATAAGCAGACAGAAGTGCAATTAAAGACTTTGTTCAAAATGGAAATTTACTCACCCTCAGGCTATCCAACATGTAGATGAGTTAGTTTCTACATTGGAACAGATTCTAAGAAATTTAGCATTACAGCACTTGTTCACCAGTGGACCCTCTGCAGTGAATGGGTGCCGTCAGAATGACAGTCCAAACAGCTGATAAAAACATCACAATAATCCACAATTCACATGACTCCAGTCCATCGATTATGGTTTTGTGAAGTGAAAAGCTGTGTGTTTGTAAGAAACAAATCCATCATTAAGGCATTTTAATGTTCACTCTTTGCCGCAATATGAGTCCATAATCCATAATAACACTTCCTCCAAAAATGTCCCTCCCCTGCTGGCCTCTCATATCAAATCCACCAGCATATTTGTTTAGAATCGTTTTCGCTTATAACCTGTTTTCACTGGAGAAAGCAATAATATGGTTGGAGAACTTGTAGATTAAGGTATTTTAGCCAGAAGCAACAAACTGAAGTTAAAACATGCTTTTATCAGCTGTTTGAACTCTTATTCTGACGGCACCCATTCACTGCAGAGGATCCATTGGTGAGCAAGTGATGTAGTGATAAATTTCTCCAAACCAGTTCTGATAAACAAACAAACTAAAACCTCATCACCTGAGGGATTTTTGGGTGAGCTATTCCTTTAAATATGCTTAAATGAATAAAAGTAATAATTACATTAATTAAGAATAAATCAAATAGAAGATTATTCTTTCAAGTAGTGTATTTAATAGGCTGCATGTTGTTTGCAGTTAACAACTTGAATTGTATAGGCTCTATACATCGTATTGGCAGTTTTACAACTACTTCAATCACGGCTCAGCCAATTAGATTGTTGTGATATTTGGTTATATTTTGTATTATGTTTCCAGAAATAGTAATTATGAAGCCAGCCTACTCTTTATCCCCCATACTCATTGAAATTCCTTCTGCTCTTTCAGTTGGAGCCACAAATCTTCAGAACTCATATATTTTGTGAGGGTACGCGAGTCAGGTTATTAAAACACACAGCCTGCTGGGAACTCATCAGACAATCAGTGACTAGCTTCTCACAGTGATAATGCCTAATGAGTTTTGCTTTGGATGGCAATAAAAGGTTAATGGGTTAATGAGGTTTAGTAAAGAGGGTGAAATACATTTGTTCCAGATACCTCCTCATAAACCGTAATAATTATAGGAAAGAAGAATGATCCAGAAATGTTATTTCTATTAGACTGCTGACGTGGCTTTGTGGATTGTGATTTATTTTAATCACTTTTGACTTGCATCATTAATTATTAATAGGTGACAATGTGCAGCACAAACAGAGGACTTCATAGCATTATGCTAACAACATTACTGGGGTCAATAGCCTGTCTTGTTAATGCAGTGATAAATCATTTTCTGTGACAGGTTGTTATTAGTGCCACGGAGGTCCCACCTCTCCCATTCCTTCTATTATTGCATGACTTATTCTCTGAACCACAGTCTTACAAAAACAAAGGAAGTGCAGATAAAAAGGAGGAGTGGCAGGGAGGAAGGGAGCCCTGTAATATCGACCTATTAGAGCAGTAATGGTGAAAGCGGCAATCTAGTGTCATTAGGTTCTTTGGAGAGCATAGGGCTATTGCTTTTGGTGCAATCTATGGTATGTGTGCTTTCTTTTTTTCCTGCTGTAACCTTTTCAACAACAAAGGGAAGAGAGTGAGTATTTTAACTAATCTAAACACAACTGATTGCATGCCCTGGCTTTCTACGCACTGATTAAGGCATCTACAAAGTAAACACACATGACTTATAGCTGCAGTGCAATTTTTGCTCCATTAGCAGCAACAAACAGATTAGCAAAAATAATGACTATCCAAATAGTTTTCTTGAACACTCCCCGAGTATAAAAAGTATTAGCAAAAATAATGACTTTCTTGAACACTCCCCATGTGTTCTACTGCATTTTGTTTTCTATTTTTTAGATTGTAGTCTAAAATGCATGCACCACTGTATTATGATATATTTACTTGTCTTATATTATATAGGCAGTTTTAAATTGCTCAGTTACCTGTTGTAGCTTATCCACATTTTTTGCATGTAACAGATACTGACAGTCAAAACTTGGCATTTTGCATCTTTGGCAAAATTCATTGCATCGTTACTTTATTCCATATTTGTTTCTAATCTGTAGCCTTCTGCGTTTATCAGACAGATCCACAAACTGTGCCTAAGTCCTCTTCCTCCCACAGCTCATTAATTAAGCCATTAAGAAGACTGCAGTCATGAATGCCTCTCAGAGTAAAGATATTAAACTCATCTTTCACCATCATGCCCAGAAACAAGCCACACACTCCCTCTCGGCCCCCAGTGAAATGCCACATTGCTGCTGATACACTGCAGATGGCTCACACAGCTCTCTTCCCAGACTACTGGTGCATGTCCTAACCAACACCAGATCAAATAACGAAACTACAGGCCACATCCAGCATCTTTTCAGCCTGTGTGACAGCAAACTGATCACAAGAAATGTATCTGGCTTCAGTATCCAAAAGCTCTTCTGCCAGAGGTTTCCAGAATGAGTCTCCCAAGAGGAATTACTGTAATCTGTGTATGTTAAATCAATGACAATGGCCCTGAGTGCAGGAGTTAAATTACCCAGTGAGATCAATGTTAAAGTAATTACTTTACACCTACAGTGCAAAGTACATATAAAATGATTCACCTCTATGGACTCTTTCAGATTTTATTGTGTTACAAGCCACAATCTATTTAACAGAGAATTTTCCCACTCAACAAAGTACTCTGTAATGTACTCTATGAATCAAACATTTTATTAAGTTATTTAAAAAAATAAGTAACAGAAAATGACTGCATGACTAATTATTCCTTCCACTGCTGTAAATGTTTAATAGGCGAATCTCTAAAAGACATTACTAACACTTTAGTTGCATAAATTACAAATACTATCAGTTTTGGTCTCTCTCTTCATACTATTAGTTTTCCCTCCAAACTGATTAGGGTTTCAAATAGTTCCAGCAAAGCAAGGAACAAACAGGGACGTGGGAACTATATTGTGAGAGGGGGGGCGGCGTTTCCATGGTGACGCGTCATTGCTTGTCACGTGACACACCGCAGCATCAACAGCGCTGAATGAATGATCTGCTTTTATGTCATTTTTCCTTTTTTATTCAGAATATTCACAAATGTGTTAGCTATGGCATGAAATATCTGATATTCCGATTGTCAAATACATGCAAGTGGAAGTATATTGTTGTTTAAACACCTTTATAACGATCGCATTAGTTGAGCTGTATGCGCGATGGGCGCCGCCATGTTAGATTTGTGCCGCAGACGCAGTTCAGAGAATCGGATCTGTTGGATTTACAACCTCTATGTTTACAACACGTGAATTCATCCACTTCTCCCGAAATACTTAAAAGTAAGTAGCTGGTGAACTGGGAATAGAATAGAGTAAACACTGAAGTTACTAACACAATGTGTATCTGATATGAATAAAAACGTGTCGAATTATAATGGAAAGGATTATTATTACCTCTTCCATAGATATCAGTGTGTATTTTACAAACTCTAAATGTATTGTTTTTTTTAGTACTTATGTGAATTTATATGTTTGAAACCTAAAATAAACAGTATGTGGTTGAAAACACTTAAAAGTTGTGATATATGACAGCTCTGAGCGCGCCTGTCTTTGGCTAAATTCAACATTTGAATTTAGCAGTTGATCATGTGATGCACTTGATCGTACGCTCCAGGGACCAGCCTAGACTGATTACACCTGTGTGATCGTACGTGCGAAAGGCTTAAAAACAATAAATTTTCTGACACAAAATCTTGAAGTGTAGGCTTAAATCAAATTCAGACATTTAAATTCAGATTCTATATATATATATATATATATATATAAAAAAAACAACGGAAAACGAAAACAACGAACAAAACCCCCCCAGCTGCCTGACCCCGAGAGGGGTGGGGAAAGGGGGGGCGGCCGCCCCCCCAGATTCTGTAATTTCCAACGTCTATGGGAACAAACTGTATTTTCAGGTAAAATGAAGACATCAAGATCTTTAGAAAGAAATCTTGGCACTAGAATTATGGAAATGACAAGTTATAATTCAGCCAGGTGAAGCTGAGGTCCAAGATTTACTCCCTGTCCTAATAGTTTAAATTGTCTGACTAACGTAATGTTGCTTCTCATCTGTTTGAACTGTCCTGCGACTCACCTGAGTGATAATGCTCTTGAGTTCCAACCGTTCGACTTCCCATGATGCTTTAGCACGGGCAAACTGCTGCGTTAACTCCTGTGAACTCTGACGCTCCTCGCGCAGCTCAGCGCTCAGATCCTGCAGCGCCACCTTCAGGTCCGAGACAGTACTTCCGAAACCGCTAGGCTGCTGAGGGCGACAGGAGATGGAAGTTAGTTACATTTGTGTAGCCTTGAAGACTTGACTATAAGGAAATCCAAATGTAAAGCATGTTAGTGTCCTGCAGAAGTTAGGTGTTTTGCCAGTCTCTGTTGCAACCCACCTGTAGGAAGCTTTTCTCTGCCAGGCTGTGCTCTTTGGGTGTGGCATTGAGTGGCTGCTCCTCAGCAGCTGACATCTTGTTGTCTCCATAGTGGGAAGACAGGCCATCTTCCTCAAGCAGGATACAGAGATCTTTGACACTGTTAACCTGGAAAAACATATCAGACTTAAATGGTATTTACAAAGTACACTACGGTAGTAGTACACCAAGGCTGCATTTATTTGATTAAAATAAAGTAAAAACTGTAATATTATTACAATTTCAAATAACTGTTTCCTGTTTTAATTTATTTTAAAGTGTAATTTATTCCTGTGATGCAAAGCTGAATTTTCAGCATCACTACTTGAGTCTTTAAGAAATCATTCATAACATGTTGATTTCTTATTTTATCAATGTTGAAAACAGTTGTAATATTAAGTGTTTCTGTGAAAAGCATAACAGATTTTTTTAGGATTCTTTGAATAATCGAAAGTTTAAAAGAATAGCATTTAATTGAACGTTGAAATAGAAATCTCCTGTAACATTATAATGTATTTACTGTAATTTTTGTTCAATTTAATTCACTAACCACCCACAATCCAGTTTAATCAGGCTCCAAACGTAAATTAATTTTGCTATGCTGATTGCACTCAGACCTTGTGAGCATGTTTTGCACCGCTTCCAAATTTGCATAATTCCTTCAGTGAATCAGGTGACATAACAATGTTAACAGTCTGTGCAAATAAATCGTGGTTCAGCACACACAATTCATTCCTACTGGATTCACCCTCAGCTGTTAAATAAAAAAGGTTCCATACCTCTAGGATATCCTTGCTCTCGGTGTCTAGTTTCTTGCCGAGTCTCCACTGTTTAAGGAGCCAGCGCAGCTTGAGGCTGATGAGGAGCAGGCTCTCTTTGAGCTGCTGTGACTCCTGCACCAGCAGGTTTCTCTCCTGACTCCACAGCTTCTGCTGCAGACGCGTCTGTAGACTCAGACTCTGCAGCTGGAAGTCTCGGCGGAGGAGAGCCTTCTGATTCTCTTCCTGAAGCTAGAGAGAGAACGAGAGAGAGACTGGATCAGATTTTAGGGTTAGGGTTTTGCTTTTTTCGGATGCTCAGTGTTTGATCTAAATTAGTACAGCATCTTTTAACGTGTTTGCACCTGAGAGAGTTTATGCGTGTCGTTGTGGCGTGCCTCTCTCTCCTGTGACAGCTCTTCCTCTGCTCCCTGAGCCTTCTCTCTTGCCTCAGACAAAAGAGCGTGCAGCTCGCCAACCTGCTCTGTCAGCTAGAGAACAGCATGAAAACAGAGAGAAGGAGAGAGAGAATGTAAGTAATTGGTAAATGCTGTAGCTGCACAGTATTTGTAATAAAAATCAATTGGAACAAATAGCGAAAAATGTTTCTGTGCTACAATGCCAAAATAATGACCATGTCAAATTAGATAAGAATCTGTCTGATTATGACATCAAGTTTGCAGAGAACACAGTCTGTATTATTTGTCTCTCTGTAAGACAATGGATTAGAAGTTAGAACACAACCCAGTCCTAGTTATTTTGCATCCTTAGTCCGTTTCTACTCTAGCAACATCAGTCCAACATTGAATGAGACCTTCCTAAATTTCAAAATATGAGATCAGAGCTTGATCACAAGATCACAGTTTCTTTGTGGAAATCACATTTGCTAGTTAGTGGATATGGTGGGTGATTGTTTGGGTGGAAACTGTTGATGGCTGGAGGTTTCATTGGAATGCTGCAAGGGCGTTTGGCACAGCGTGTGGGACACCAAATCACATAATGCGTTCTTTCATGATTTAAAGCTCAGCATAATGGACTATTTTTAATCATGATGTCAATGCTTTAAACCGTCTTTCATTTAAAAACTGCTTTTTATGAAGTCTTGTACAAATATAACAGATCCAAACTGCACCAAATTTACCAGAAAAAATAAAGAAGTAGGCCTCAGCCTCATAAAGCAGTCTGTATAAACACATCAGTTTCTGTACTGAGGTAAATATAGTGTAACGTAAGAACGTAGTGGGACTAGGGCAAAACTAAACCAGACTGGCAGTGAGAACTATATTGCTCATATCTCTGCATGGGTGAACAGGTCTTGTTTTATTTATGAACACCATGGGTATTTTTATATTTTAACCACATAAATATTCTTCAGAGTCTATGAATGTCCCATTTAATAGACTTTGCAGTCATTACTTAAACCCTAATTTCCCAATTCCCTATGAACCTTGGATTGACCGTAGCCTTCATTGTAGCTTCTGAGCTTTTAAATTTACCAATCATCAACTGAGAGAACTAAGAGCACCACTAAATCTATCAATGAGATTTCTGAACTTCTTGTTGTGCATTCTAGGTATGACTTATGCATGAAGGATGCACAACATGCTGTCTCAGATTTTGTCCAAAAACTGTCTAGGCAAGCAGTTCACTGGGTTTTGGAACACAGCCATTATGCATTCAATTGTAAGACGTAAACAGAAGTGAAATGTTTTTGTGTGAATATGTTTTAGTGCCTTACCAGATCCGAGTTTGTTTCCTTTAAGTTATATTTATCATCTTTGTTGCTGTCTTTGTGGCTGTTGCTCTCCTCCTCTGCCTTGCACGGGTGAACTTTGACCTCACAGTCTGGCTGGTCTCTAGAGTCAGGCTGTTGCATGCATGCATGGGCAAGTTAATGAAGGAAAACAAAAAACAACAATAAAAGACGAGCATGATAGAAGACAGACAAGATCAAGAGGATTATGATGAAGGAATTAAAAAGGTGATGTGTAATGTGGGTAAAAAAAAATACATTTATTTACATATTTAAACAAAATGACAAATGAAACGGGGGAAAAAAGTCATAATTATATCCATAAAACATCACCAGAAAATAAAACATCACAAGACAATGAAAAGTATGTAAAGGAAAAACAGTTTGGTCATTGTGGTACAAGACAAAATGGCGAAAAGAAAAAAAACGACAAGGAGTGAAAGCATCATCTTTGGTTTGAGGAGGAGGAAACAGGAAATGGGGTAGAGGGAAACGAAGGAATCATAAAGAGAGGGAGAAGAAGAAGAAAAACAAAGGAAGAAATGTAGCAGCGACCACAGGTCATGGTGCCCATGCAGTGAGGAAAAAGAAGAAGAGAAGGAGGAAGGGAAGAGTCTGGATTGGATCTCAAGAGTTGGGCCTCTAATGGAGCCTAAATGAATGCCTGTTCAAACCGCAAATGTGTCAGAAAAATGTAAAACCACAACAGTGTTGTATTGGACCCTACTGACTTTCATTAGATGAACAAAAACAGTTGAAACAGTATTCACAATATATTCTTTTATGTTCCATAGACGAAAGAAACTCATACAGGTTTTGCATGACATGAGGGTGAGCAAATGATGACTGAATTTTCATTTTTAGGTGACCTGTTCTCAACTATTATCTTATTTTGAAATATCTATGAATATCAAATAATGATTTTATACTTATTTGCTAACATGCATGGATTGGCCTGCTTATTATGGTTGCTTTAATACTCAGGTCAAATATGTATTGGAAACAGCAACAACAAACCTATACTATTGGGTCTCATCTGAGTTATCTACTCCATTAGAGGCCTAAACGCTATCCACTATGAGGCCTTATAACACGCTACAAGCATGCATTGTTTTAGTGGTCAACAAACCTTTCTAAGGGAAAGGACAGTGTAAATACAACTCAAAGATCTAGTAAAGCAACAAAAATTTAAATTGCTGGTAAAAACAGACAAAACTCCAAGCAAAAAAGAAAGAATAAAGATGCAAGGGAATATTTGACTAAGAGATCGTGTGCATACCTTCTGTTGGTTCGTGTTCTGGTTGAAATGAGCATCTGCAGGGTATGAGCAATTTGCTGCAGGGTCTTCTGCCTCAGACAGCAGGGGCATTAGGGACATCCCTTCCACACGCTCCCTCTCTGGGGGCTGCCCCAGGGCATCGACCCTCTCACTGAGCGCTTGTAGCTGAGCCTGGAGGGACTGCAGTCTGCCATGCAGAACCTCCACCAGGGGCAGCGTTGAGCTCTGGGTCTGGCTCTTCTCCAGTAGAACCGGTTCCGCAGACTCATTTGTCATAAGCTTATGATAGACGGTGTCTGGTGAGATACAGGAGGGGTCGGGTGACGTCAGAAGCTGAATGGCTGAGGTAACAAGTAGTGCCTGATCGCGGATGGCGAGAAGGTCTTTTATGCTGAGGCACTGAGCAGTATGAATGTGACTTGTTCCTGAAACTTTCAGATTCTTCTCCTCCAGAATATCATTCTGCTCATCACCAACTGGGCCTTCGCGGTACGCCTGGATGGGGACGCACTCAGCCGAGTCCCCTGCTTCAGCATCGGTCTCCAGCGCTGGACGTGCGGAGCCCTGGTTGGAGGCCAAGTCGCATCGTTGAAGGTTAGATAGTAGCACACGGTTCTCATACTGGAGCTTTTTTACTTTGCCGTTCAGATCTGTGATCTGAAGCCTTGCAGCAAGTAGTTCTTTATGGCTGGCTTCGTTTAGACCAGATCCTCCATCTTCAGAAGCATCAGGGATGATCGTGGGTGAAGTGATGGTTGTGGGTGACAACGGCTCTATTTCAGTGACAGCGGAAAGCTCAGACTTGTAGTGGTTGAGCTCGTTCATCAAGAGCTTGTTCTGCTCTTCCATTTCTATCAGGGAGCGCCGCAGCAGATCTGCCTCTTCTTCCACAAATTGTAGGTGGCGCTGTAGCTCCATCACATTCTCAGATGTGGAAAGCAACAGGTGACTTCCGACTCCACCCGTGATGCCGACTCCACCCGGGGAATCTTGGATCTTCATGTCGTCCATTTCAGCACGAAGGCCACGGTTCTCCACCTCCAACTCTACGATCCGTCGGCTTAGAAGGTTCGCCTCCTCTTCCACCAGTTTCAGGTGAACTTTGACCTCAGCCTCTCTGGTGTGAGGAGAATCGGCGACCTCTTCTACAGTAAGTGAGGCATCAACCTCTCCATACAGAGAACAATACTTTGCCAGTTCCTCCCTCATGGCCTCGTTGTCTTTGACCATCTTTGTGAGTTTCTTGCACATAAGAGCTGACTCCTCCTTGGCGAAGTGAAGCTGGCACTTTAGGTCTGAACTGTCCTCTGGAGGCTGGAGAGGAACATTTGCAGAGACCAAACAATTATTAGCCACTACAACATTAAACAATATGCTGTCCCTTTAAACCCCTTTTCCATCAACACAGTGCTGTTGTCAGAGCCAGTGGCCAAAGTGGCCTTGCTCCACACAGTTCTTGATGGAAAATCTGGCTCCGCACAAGCTTGTTAAACCTGCTGATCTTGAACCAGGTTTCTAAGTTTTCAAAACAACACTCTTGTTTGACTGACTCACCAAAAAATGCCAACACACGTTTGTCATGCTACACAACTACTCCAGTCTATTTTATCCATTTTATTAAAGTATCTGAACTTAAGATGTTTACATCTTCTCAAAACTCAAAAAAGTTGTCTGCCTCATGTTTTTGTAGGTTATGTATTGACAGATATATTATGGTTCAGTTCTTAAGTTCCGGTAAGAGAGATTATGAAGGAGTTTTATAGATACCCCTATAGGATCCCATATAGGATTACAACGACAATGAAAGTTTTAAAACACCTGCTTCTAAAAGTACATTACATGCTTTACTTTACCAGTCCTCTTTCAGATCGTAATAATGTCACAACTGAAGCAAACTAAGTCATCAAATGTATTGTAGTATTAGTGTGTTTTACCTGAGGCGATGCTTTTTTATCAGGTTTGTTGTTTGGTCTGGCACCTCTCTTCTTCAAAGAGTTCTAGAGGGAAAAGATGATAAATTAATTGAAAATATGTAAAGACATGAATGAGTAACTCTAGTTATCCTCCCCTCCCCACTGTATATCCACTCTGATATCACACCATCACTTCTGTCTCTCTCTTTGTGATATTTTCACTCATAAATCATAATTTGGCAGCAAACCAGCACGGAATTAAACTGATACACATCACAGCGTGAGGTATTTCATTGTTTCCATAAAAGAAAAAACTTATCCACTGCAGGAAATGGAGATAGGAGGAGGAGAGATATATATATATATATCAGATACATTGTAAAATGAAAAGCTGGGAGTCCTGGATGCTAATTAGTTAGTACAGGGTTTCAGCTGTGAGGAAGTACACAATATTCACAAGAACACAGCCTCTTGTATCTTATTGCAAAAACAGGATAACTTCTAGTGTATTTTTCCCTAAATCATGTAATTACACACATGTTTGTCTTCATTAAAAAAAAAAAAAAAAACAGGATTGGGTGCTTATGTGGGCTGACAAAATAGCACAGGTAAGTGGCAATGCAGCTTTTAATGGCACTAAACTGCATTAAACCATTGACATAACAGTGTATCGACCTTTTTGTGCCACTGTTTATTTAAATTTAATGTGGTTTGCTGAGTCTGTGGGAAAGAAGTCTGAACATAATGAGATTATAGCAACGTCATTTATCCCACTGGCCTCGTACACAAGGGCTGAACATGTAAAGGCTGTACAGTGTGTATGTGTGGCTTGTACAGGAGGGTTGCAAGAAAAAAGCCATTCCTCAAGAAAGGCTACATGCAGTCACATGATACTGAAACTGAATTATTTGGCCTCAACACCAATTGATATGTCTGTCGGAAATCCAATACAGCTCAGCATCTAAATAACATCATTCCTACAGTAAAGCATGGAGGTGGTTATATCCTGTTATGGGGATGCTTCTCTGCAGCAGAGACTGGAGCACTTGTCAGGATAGAAGGAAAAATCGATGGGGCAAAATGCCATCAGAATCTTGAGGAAAATCTGCTGCCCTCTGCCAGAAAGTTGTCAGTGAGAAGAAGGTTTGATGACCCAATGACCCAAAGCACACAGCAAAACACAGTGGTTGAAGGAGAAAAAGATGAATGGCCTTGCATGATCTAGTCAGAGCACAGACTTAACCCCACTGAAAATCTGTGGAATGACTTGAAGACTGCACTCCACAAACATTCATCATCAAATTGAACTGAACTTGTGCAGTTCTGCAAAGAAGAGTGAGCAAATATTGTAAAGTCTAGATGTGGAAAGTTAGTAGAGACAGAGACATATCTCAACAGACTAAAGGCTGTAATTAAAGTAAAAGGTGGTTCAACAAAATACTGAAAATACTGAAACAAGGCGGTGATCCTTTTTCTAATTCTGTTTTTTTCTTTTTTTTCTGACATGATGGTGTTATATCTTTCACTTGGATGTTATAAGTTACACTGAGTAAATACTGCTGGATAAAACAAAAACTGTGTCCATCTTCATTTCAAGCTGCAAAGCAACAAAATGTGATTATTTTAAAGAGGGGTGATTCTTTTCTATACCCACTGTGGGGTTTTCTTCTGTTTATGACTCCTCCAGCACAAACCCTCTCACAGTGACTCTAGTCTTTCCTAATCTGGCGCTCCACACAGTTATGATAAAATTCCATCCACTCACAAGGCTGATGCAATTCTGCCTTTCTAATGCAACAGAAGTGTGTTTCTCAAACAGAGTCTCTTTCTTTCACAATTTCATATACAAATGTACAAAGAGTAAAAATTGGCATTTGCAAGAAAATTCGTATTTTCCAGTTGGCCAATAACTTACATAATACATGAATAAAATTGGACTATATGAACAATAGTCTGACCCTCACCTATATAAGTAACATGCACAATTCAAATCAAATACAACCCAAACTGTGACAGTGTAAGATTTACCATCAAAGTTTATCTAGGGTTTGCAAGAATGTTTTTTCCCTCCAGAAGTCATGTGGCAACATGAATGTGGAATATTCCTCGCATTAAGCAACCAACATGAAGATATGGGGAACAAAATCACAATATAAGCAGTTATACTAAAGAGACTGACTCCGCTTGTGGAGACACTTTCACCATTGAACAGATAAATAATTCCTCTGTACAGGAACCTAAGACACAATGTTATGCTTGGTAAGAGATATTAATGGTCTGTAAACTCAGTGGCACTGGAAGGCATGACAAAACATTTTTGGACAGGTTATGGACTAACTTCCAGATTTTTTTTTCACATTCTGGGACTAACAACAAAACAATAGCCTGTTCAAAAACTGATCACTTCTGGTCTAAATTCTGCAACTACAAGTCTAGATGAAAATGAAGCAGCAAGAGATATTTTCTTTCACATTGTGACACATCCGAGTGCAACATATTATTGAAAAATAAAATGTTTGGCAGAGACTTGGCTCTGTGTGTTGGCTGCTGATTAGTTGTTGAAATTGAGAGTGTTCCACTCAAAAGTGGAGGCAGATGAATGTGAGTTCACAGGTACGGCTTTAAGAGAATTAAATGTTTTCAACGGAAGGTCCAGTTATTACATTTGGATTAGACATACATTTTACAAGTTACAAAAAAAAATATATATATATATTGAAACGGATGAATTTTTAGCAATAAGATCTATAACATGCTTTTAGAAAAAGTACATTTTTATTTCATGCCAACTTTAATAAGAAACATGATGGTAAATGTTTACTCATGTTCATCATTGCATAATTTTGTACTGCTAGCACATGCTGAAACTCTCAATCCAAGTAGTCTGTCATCTGATCACTGAATTGCTACCTGAATTTCAACACCATGAAACCTAATCCAGTTACTGAAATCTGATAACAAGCACACACACACAGGTCTGCTCAGCCGTGGCCGAATCTTGTGCCTGCTTGATTTATTATTATGAAACACACTTATCCTCTGACACAGGATGTAAGGAATAAGATGATGTCATGTTACAGTCAGGGATAAAGAGAGTTTCACAGTACTAAACAAACCCCATCCATCCTGAAGGAACAATATATATACATATATAATCACACTTCATTTCCTTTCATGAGAATAGAGGTGACAGAGAGAATGCTGGGAGGAGAGACACATTGGTAAAGGAGAATGAAAATAATTCCATGACAAACAGAAAAGACAAAAGGAATAAAAGGAACAAAAGGAGTAGTGTGTAGGGTTGCATAAATAATCAAAATAACACCAATATCACAATATGGCTCCAGATCATGGCTTTTTAGCAAAAGCTGTGATTATATTAAATATATGTGCTGCATGTTTTAGAGTGAAACACAGCACTGTGTTCATTTACACGTGAGCAGCTCATGATCTGGTGTTTCCGATATCAGTGGCTCAGTTCACAGTACATTTTGCTCTAAACAAACTTATGACTAATAATAATAATAATAATTATTTTATAGTCATATTGATTTATAATCTCAATTTTGGGCCACATTGTGTAGCCCCACAATCAAGCAAAAAGTGCATTATAAATCACAATCACAATTTTATCAGAAAAAGTTATCAGAAATTATTTTTTTCAATTGCTTGGATTACTTACACAGACTATCCCAAAACTGGAAGTAATATCATCAACAATGTTTCTCTTTGTCTTGACTTAATTTATTGCAAAGTCAAATTTAGACATTTACGCAAAATTGGATTAAAATCAGAATATCACCTCAAATGTAAGACTTTTTAAGACCTTTTTTTAAGACCTGCAGAAATAAAACTGATACCATCTGAGTGCAGAAGGGCAATGTCTATAGTTACATATTAAACTGTAAAATGACTGTAAAAAGCATGATTTATGGTTCAGATACAGGTTTTCACAAAAACAAAAAGTTTTATAAAATGATAAACTTCACATTTCAGCCTTTAAACCATTTTCAAGAGTCAAAAGTATTAACAAACAATTATTATCAATCATTATGTTAATTAAACAACAAATATATTTTACTTAATTGCTTAGATTTTTATAACGCATTTAAAATCTTCTTGTCGATCCACCAGCTCACATTTACAACTCGTTGTGTTTGCAGTGTAAAAACATTGGTTGATTTTCACACTGGTCTAAACAAAAACAACAGAAGGGCTTAAAAATGCACATTCTGCCAGCAGGTGGCGCTTTTGGAATGGCAGAAATAAAGTGGTTTCCCCGGTAACGGCATCACAAACAGCAGCACAGCGCCACACTTTGAAACATGCAGCGCTCATATTTATTTCATGAAATCATAGACTTTTGAAGTTTAATAATCACATCAAGCTGGTCTTTCCGTCCCAAATTTAAGACCTCATGAAATCATAATTGAGACTTTCTTGTACCATTTAAGACATTTTATGGCCTTAAATTTGATGCAGCTCAATTAAAGACTTTTTAGTAAGCAAAACATCTTGTGACTACAATGCATTGTAGCATGCAAAGTATTATAGTACTGTGTGTAATGTTTATCATTGCAAATGCATTCTGCTTCACACACTAATTAGGCTGGTTCCGTCCAGTAGGCTGAATGGAGTGCACACTGCACACCACTCCAAAAGCTGGATATAGCCAGAGAGAGGCCGTGGTAAATCCATTTTCACTTTGTATGTTTTGTCTCAATTCCCAGACCGCAGACACACGAGACCCCGACTGTTCCAGACTAATGGGTCCCATGACAACAGCTTTTGTGAGCAGTTCCACTGTAGAGTTCAATGGAACAAATTGATGAATAAATGGGGGGAGGAAGCTGGGAGAGGGAAAACAGGAAATCACAACCTTTCAAATCCATTTGACATGACGAGGCCCCTCTCCTCCTGCACAAATAGGCAAAACAACTTCTCCAGCTTTCTCTCTTACTAACTGCACTAAAACACAAGGGTGCTAAAAGCCAGATCATTAGCATAGCATTTTTCATAAAGCAACCGAGAGCCTGCAGGTGCTGCATGTTTCCCACACATATTCCGTCCCTCTGCACATGATTAGGAAATGAGATATTCTGTCGCTTTGATCCACAGCAACAGAATGTGTATTAGTTCACAACAGCAGGATAGCAATGATAAACCTTATGCCTTACACAAATCGCTGTGAAAATGTCCACAGCTCTCCCCAAACACATTTCCATTCTTCTTTATATCCAAAAGCTATCCACAGCTTTTCTGTCTACATTAACCTGACAACTCAAGACCAGAATCCACTTTAACCTACTTCTGTCAATCCTTATACCCACATGATGACATTTGAGTAAGATGGTCACAGGACACAGTTCTCTAGCATGCTATTTTTTTTACCCCGTTTAATGTTAGCCAAGGTGAATTGGAACAAAACTATGAGATTTCATCATGATTTCATCTGTGATGCTTCAAATTAAACAGGCTGCTTTTGGTACTGTACCTTTAAGACCTCAACATGTAAATGACCTCTAGTGTGATTGGCTAATCTCTATGAACACAGTTAGAGCATGCAGAACATTAGAATAAACATACAATCTGCATCAAATGCTAATATTTATTATAAAAAGAGTAAGGAAAATCCTTGTTAGATAATTTCCTTCAGTGGAGTCCTAATTAAGCACATACACTTATTCCTTCATGAAAAAAAAAAAAAACAAACACACACACAGGTGCATGCAGCTTCACTTTCTGCCAGGTTCTGCTGCTTGCATCTGTCAGCAAATCACTGTTTCCGTTTTACCAATGTGTCACATATTGTGCTTATCCTGTTCTTGGATTACTTATTCAGGATAAAGTTTTGGCATATAGCAGCGTTTGGCTCCAGCTTCCTCGCACTCAAGAAGAGTGACATATGCTTCTGTCCACCCGTGAGCGGGACGGTTCTTTTACATGCTTATCAGGCTGAGTGTTAATTAAAGCTGGGAAACACTTTTAGAATTACGCATGATGCCCTGAGGCCCATGAGAGAAACGCAGATATGAGTGTGTGTGGGAAAAAGAGAAGTGACAGATAGAAATAATTTCATGTGATCCTTCAGAAATCAACATGTTGATTTGATTTTCTTAGATGAATAGAAAGTTCAGCATAACAGCATTTACATGTATTTGAAATACAAATCTTCTCTAACATTATAGATGTCTTTACTGTTAACTGTCAACTTAATGCATACTTGCTGAATAAAACTATGGATTTCTTTCAAAGAAAAATCGTAACTGTGCCCAAACCTTTGAATAGTAGTGTGTATATATATATGTATATGTGTGTGTGTGTTCCTTATTCAGCACTTGCATCAGCACAGATGCATCGTAGAGCATGTAGAGCAAAGACATAAAGGTCACATGGGTTGAGGAACACTGTGTCCTTCAATCTCGTTCTGTTGCACCTCTACATGGATACATTATTAATGGGGCTGTAGCATATGAAAAGGTCCGTTCTGCCTCTTTCTTTCTCTCTCTTTGGCTTGTGGGAGTTCAACCTCTAAGCTTCTGTTGTGTGCACACTAAAAAAATTAAACAATAAAAAATTGGCGCCACTACAACGTCTCCCTTTCTTTCTATTATCCCTTCATTTTTACCTCCATCCTTGAGTGCGCTCCAGTGCCACTGTTTGCATATATCAACAATTTTAACATTTAAATGGAAAAACTGAAGCATTAATTAAAACACTGCAGACCTGCTCAACCATCTCATGAATATAACAGGATGCAGACCTGTGAATTTCTGGTTGACAGTTGGCCATCACTTGAAACAGTGCGTTTTGTGCTGTTTGGTGAAATTCAAAAGATTAATGACTGAGAAGCAGAGAAGAAAGAGGTTGTGAATCACACCTGTACTGAGCATGAAGTAATTGCTCCCAGGTGTGGGCCAATCAAATCTAACTACAGCAGCCTGTTTCTCATTAACACCACTGACACAGCAATCAAAAGCACTCATAGTTTGTCTTTCATCCAGAAAACACTGTCAGAAGATCTCTTTATTTGTAACCTGAGAGAAAATTAAAACAAAGACCATGTTAAAAAGATACAATTTATTCCCGTAGATATGACCATCTTTACATTTACATTGATGAGAACTGCCTATACACCAGTTTAGAATCAGCCTGAAGGAACTGCCCCCTTCATCTATGACCTGTCCTAGATACCACCAAAGCTTTGGATCGAGTATCTGTCCTCATTTCCTGCATGAAAGACGGGAGAGAAACATTTAGCTCCCCACAGCCACATAAACTGCTCTTTGTTTTTTATCTCACCCTCCCATTTCAGAGGAATTCAATCAGGAAGCCCATGTGCTTGTTAGAGAGAATAGCAAGCACTTGACGCTCATTAGCGTGTCAGCTTGTGAACCCATGTGCTCTTGGTGGATGAAAATTCTCCAAATATTCTGCTCACTTTGTTCTCTCATTTGTATTAAGAATGACATTTGGCGTTCAGAGAGGGAGGCTGGTATTGGAGGAGGTTTTAGGAATCTGTGGAAAAGACCGAAATAGGTCAGATTCCTCAGTTTACAAGCATAACAAAGGATGAAAATATATGGGTAAAGTTTGTAGATTTGTAGACATCTGAATGGTCTATTCTTCACTTTTGCCTGAGCAGACAGTCTGTTCTAGTCCTGAACTAGAACACATCTAAGATTCAATTTAATTTAATTTTCAATTTGCAGCAAAATATATCAGGAGAAATTCTCAAATCCCAAGAGCCTATATGCAAAATCTGAAAGTCAGAGCAGGAGAAAATATGATGGACAAGTAAAACACAACAGCACTGTATCATAGGATATGGGAGGGAGGTCCTGGAGAAAGCCATCCATAAGCATTCCCATTCATCTCAATGGCAATTGTTTGGCTGGAGAAGGATCTCCATGGAAGTAGGCGATTTGAAATCGCAATCAATTCTGCAGCCAGGCTGGTTTGAGCTATAAATGCATCATGACAAAGGCTGACTGCACCACAAGAACATACCACAGTCCAAAACACTAGCGACAATCCTGAGTCATGAAGTCAAACTCTATTACACTCTTTTAAGGCTGTCCAAAAAAAACCAGACATTTTTGAAATGGTAAATCTACTATAATATATAATGTAAGTAATAATGATTTATATGCTTTCCAAAAATTGCTTGAGGTAGTGTAGTTATGGCATACTAACAATGCTAACAAACCCCTTGAGGAGACACTTTATATATTTCATTTTTTCTATGGTTCACTAGCTTATCTCAAGCACAAAATTAGATTACTGATGCAGAGAAGTCATTGAGACAGCTACAGAGTTAGTGATGGGTAAAGAAGACAGGGACAGTTACAGAAATTTACATTCAACTGATGTGTGATTACCGGTAAAGCTCAGAAGGAAATGTTTTAGATAATGTCGCAGCAAGCCATTGGAAAATAATTATTAGATTATTGTAATGGTCAAGCATTTAGATGGTCATTATGGAGCAACATTCACTAATATGTTTCAATAGACCACAGTCCTATAAACCAGAACGATTTATCCAAGAGCTATGTAATTAGATTGTGAGCCATTTAATGACTTGTTAATCAATGGCCTTTCTCTATTAATGAAGATACTGGTCTATAGTACATAAAACAATTGCATCTCAATCAGTATTGAATGGATTTGTTGTCAAATCGTAATTGTAAGTCGCTTTGGATAAAATCATCTGCAAAATGACTAGATGTAAATGTAAATTGCACTGGATGAACAAACTGGAGTATGAATTCAGTATGATAGCATGATGAATCAGTACGCATGCTGGTTGTATTTTGGTAGTTCAGTTGTACTGTAATTCAAGGCATACAGTAAATATATTATTATATGTGCACACGCAGAGAAAACTGGGGGTAATACTGAATCCCACCACAATGCAAATGTTTAAAATCAGCTCAATGCCTTAAATTTTAAGGCCTTGAGCTGATTTTCTGGGGCATTTTTCTTCTGTGTGTATATATGTCTGTGTACTGTATGTCATGACTTTATGCACTATAAAAGAAAAAGAAGCAGAAAAATAAATAATCAAAATTTACTTGCTTTATTACACCAAAAAAGTATTACAAATATCAATTAACCAATACTAATCAAACAGAAATTATTTTTAACTACATCACAGATCCACTTTATTACACCAAAAAAGTATTACAAATATCAATTAACCAATACTAATCAAACAGAAATTATTTTTTATATAAATGTATTCACATAAATTCTGCACATATTCAACATATATTTTATGTTATCCGTATCTATACCTCGGCTAAAAGTTTAATAAATCTGGATATTACAAATATAAAAAAAAATTTAAATCCCAAATAATGTTGAATTCCAGGGTCACTTTCAGCTTTTTTTTTTCTGAATCTAGTATATACTGTGCAGTATGTAGTAAGGACTACAGTAATACTCCATTCTAATAGAGCTGTAGAAATTATTTTTAACTACATCACAGATCCACTTTCTGCTGGCCATATCACCTCAGGTTATTGGTCTAGACAGATTACACTGATGAGGTGAGCAGGTCACTGACCTACAGTAATAAAACCATTTTGCGGAAGATAATCACTGAAAGTGTAATTCTGATATGATGAAGTAATCAATCTCACTCTCTGCTCACTTCTCAAGCCATTATATCTAAAACAGAAGATCCTAACTACAATCACACTTCACACACACACACAGCGCTTCTCCAAAAGCAATTTAATAGCTTTGTCTGTAATGAACCCATCACATTTTACGATGACTCATAAATCTATATTTAAACCACAGGATTCCCATTTTTGAAAGGCTAAAATAATAAGAGTCTGCAGATTCTAACAAGCCATAATGAATAACCCTTTAACAGATCAGTGAGGTGTACAGACGCAGATGATTGTTGATAGTTAGTCTTATGCAAAGGCAGTGAAGCGAAGACTGTTATCCATGCTCTATAATAAAATCAATGCAGCAAAGTGCATGGGCATGCTTTTCTATAGCACTCAGTGTGTGCATGTCATGAAAGTGGAAGATTGTTGATTGACCCAGATGAGGTTCACAGGACGTGGAGTTCCCAAGAGCCTGGATGTGAGGAGACATGTTTTATATAAGATCCATCTCATACTCAAAGTCAAAGCAACAGCTCAGGGGCAGACTTACCCATTTGGCAAAAATCGGTGACCGCCTTGGGGCCCCAAAAGCCAAGGCTCCCTAAAATGCTTTTCATATACAAGATTTGGTTGCTCTTTACGATATTTATTCCCACGACAACTGTCTCCATGTCCGCGCTGAACGTGCTTCTTGTGTATCCTGCCTGTAGCAAATGAAAATATCATGCATCTGAGGCTGTAATTAAATATTGAGTAACAGTCCATATTATATGCTTATTGTTTTAAATGCCGCTTACTCGTTTATGAGAAGGACCCAGGCAGAGGATGCACACACAATTACTTTTTTGGTTAATATAATCCTTGTGGTGTGTAAATGTAAATTCCTCATAATTTTTTTCAGTTTCATTTAAATTTGTAGTTAAAATAACTAAAATAAATGTATTTTAAAATTAGACAGCCTTTGGAGAGTGTAGGCAATTGGACTATATTTCTTTATTTAAGGGCTATATTTTTTTGGCTATATATTTTGGCAGAGAATGAATGTGCATTTTCAATAATCCAGTCTGCAGTTTTTGTTCAGATCAATGTGAAAATCCACCCACATTAAATTAATGTAATAATTTATAATTCTGACTTATCTCTTTTCTTAAAAAATGGTTTAAAGGCTCAATTGTGAGGTTTATTATTTTATATAATTTTTTGTTTTTGTGAAAACCTATATCTCAACTGTAATTCAATTGCTATTTCGTGGTCAACATGAAAGAAAGCCATATGTTCATGAAAATGTAGAAACACTGGGCACAACAATGGGGCACCATTGTGCAGCAGCAAGCATCACAACAAAAAAGCAACCTCAAGGTTGATCTAGGTAAATGTGTGCAAATGTTTAGGGCCCCATTCCTATATTTTGCCTGGGGCAACCAAATCACTAAATCCACCCCTGCAACAGCTTACTGATCTGATTAGGAAGAAAGTAGAGGATCTGAGATCTAACCACTTAGCTTCACCTAAGAGACCTGTGAATTTGATCAGAGGACATGAGGCGCTAGTTGTGTTGTGTTATGACACTGTAAGCACTTGATTACGGTGTTCTCACACGTCACTTCCTGGCTGTGCTACTGCTTCACGCTGGTACCTATCTGTTTGCTCTCTGGACTACTTTCTTCACTCAGTAATACTTGGATGACTGACCTGACCTTTTTCGTGATGCTGTCACACTGATCAGCTGCAAGCCCTCTCCTTTCCTTTCCATATCCTCCTCAACATCTGATACAGTGAGTCCCCACTCTCTTTATCATTTTGTGTTGTCAGTCCTCGGTATGGTTGGGTAGCCTTCGCTTCTGTGCATTGTGTGGATTGTGGATTGATACGGTTCTGGCTAACGTAGTTAAACCAATAATCTGTGTGTGGGACCTGTTGGCTTTTGGTCATGTTGACGCGTAACCATTTCCAGGTTTTGTTCCTTGGTTTTTTTGTGCTGTTTTTGGCTGACATTAATAAAGTGACTTCTCCTAAGATGGCCTTGCAATTTTCTTCTGCTCAACTTTAAAAGGTTCTCTCCGCTTGGCTTCAAACACTTATAAATAGTGTGAACAACTTGGAATTTTACGCAGACCCCACTACATACACCGTTCACGGAAGAAACTTCAGACTTATCACTGCTCGTCTTCAAATAATATTCCGGTTATCTGTACCAACACCCTTGCTTGTAGTCAACTCTGGAAATCTGAGACATTACGCTTTGATCCCGTCCTATGTTCTGTAATACTGCATTTTCAAATATGCAGTGAACACTCGCTCCTTAACTGATAAAGCATCAGTGCTAAATGACATTATCATTGACGCAAAACTGGACATGCTACTTTTGACGGAAACCTGGCAAATGCCCAAATGACTTTCTCAATTTAAACCTTTTAACTCCACCTGGGTACATCTATTTCTCTCAACCTCATCTCCATCGTAGAAGTGGAGGGCTGACTGTAGTTTGTCATGAGAGTATCAAAATATCTAAGATGGAGTTCCATAACGTTGCATCTTTTGAATATATTGCATTGAAAATGACTGGCAAAACATTGATGACTGTAATCTTAATTTATCGACCTCCAAAATTTCATGCAGATTTTTTCTCTGAGATTAGTGAGTTACTTACTCTTGCCTGTGCTAGTTATTCATCAGTAGTTTTTCTGGGTGACTTTAATATACATGAAACCACTATACAATGCAATGAATTGATGTCTGTTCTGGACTGTTTTAGTCTAACTCAACGTAACTTTTGCTACTCACTCCGGAGGTCATATACTGGATCTTATATGTACATCTGGATTATATAATATTCTTGTTAGTGGAAATGGTTTAGTCTTTTCTGATCACAAACTGACTGTTTTAAGTTTTGGTTTTCCAATTATCGTAAAACCTGTTTTGTGGATCCATCTGCTTTTTCTGATTCAGTAAGGGTTTTTACCTTGTCAGATTGTTTATCCAATTGTCCATCTCTGAAATATGCAGCATCTATAACAATAGCATTTCCCAAATATTTGAGGATCATGCCCCTATTAAAACTAGACTGGTTCCATCTGCACATGTTGCACCTTAGTTCACTCTGGAACTTCGAGCAATGAAAGCTATGTGAAGTCGCTTGGAAAGACTGTTGTTCTCATCTGGTTATGTTTGAACTTGTTTCACTTTGGTTCTTTGTGGAATGAAAGCTATGTCTGCCCTAAATGCTGCAAGATCCTCATATGTTTCTTTTACTTTTAAGAATTCCATGTGCAGGCCCAAATCTCTGTTTGCTATGGTTAACAAACTCACTAACCCTCCACAACATGTTATTTCTGGCGTTTGTGAATGACTTTTTTAATTTTTTCTCAGATAAATTAAAGTTAATCACAGAATCTATTTCCAATGACACTCCTCATACAACTGACTCAGATGTTAACCTGTTGTCAGCTGACTCTGCTCACTCAACATACTCTTTCTGCTTTTACTCTGACTACTTCTGCTGACATAAGTGATCTAATTGTGAAGTCAAATTCTACATCCTGCCAGGTTGATGCCATATGTGTTCCTGAGGTAGAACCTTACATAACACATATGATTAACTGTAGTTTAGCATCTGCCATAGTTCCAGCAGAATTAAAAATGGCTGCGGTGACCCCGATCCCCCATGACCCCCATACTTAAAAAAACATGAACAATTATTATAAATTTACCATTCTTAAGTAAAATTCTTGAAAAAGTTGTGGCTTCACAATTGAGATCTTACTTAAATGCTAATGGCCTTTTTGAAACTTTTCAGTGAGAATTTTTATTTCATTACATAACATTGAAACTACTCTTCTTCGTGTGGTTGATGACATTCTTCTGTCTATGGATTCTGGGTTAATAAACATCTTCTAGATCTAAGCTCTGCATTTGACACAGTTTGCCATGAAATACTCATCTCTCGTCTTTCTGATATCGGTATCACTGGTTCAGCTCTTTCCTGGATCATTTCCTACATGAGCGATAGGAAATATTATATCACCATACAAGGGTATAAATCTGTCACTGCTCCAGTCTCACAGGGTGTTCCTCAAGGTTCAGTTCTTGGCCCACTTCTGTTTATCATTTATATATATCCACTTGGTGACATCATACGCATGCATGGACTTCAGTTTCACTGATATGCTGATGACATTCAAATTTACCTAACCACCAGCTTTGATAGGCCATCATTGCCTGACTCACTTACTGCATGCATCAGGGATATCAAGCAATGGATGTCTTTGAATTTCCTAAAACTAAATAATAACAAAACGGAAATTCTAATAATTGGCTATGTTACATCAGTCAGAAGGATGGACCTGTCCTGTGAAATTGATGGGGTTCATGTTCTTCATCTGTCCGTAATCTTGGTGTCTTATTTGACTCATCTCTATCTTTTGCCTGTCACATTTCTTCAGTTGTTAAAACTTCTTTTTTCCATCTTAGTACTATTGCACGTCTTCGATCTTCTCTAACTCCAGCTAATACTGAAACCTTAATTCACGCATTAATCACTTCCCGTCTGTATTATTGCAATGCTCTATTTCTTGGTCTGTCTAAAAAACTTATTGCAAGGTTACAGTATGTTCAAAACTCCACAGCAAGAGTTCTCACCTCCACCAATCGCTCTGTTCACATTACTCCTCAATAGCATGATCTTCACTGGCATCACGTATCCACTTAAGATATGCACCTCCATATCTGTCTGACCTATTGTACTCTTATTCTACTTCCCGGTCCCTCAGATCATCTGAGCCAGGTCTTTTTTCCATTCCTTGTTTTCGGCTGTCCACTTTAGGTGGTAGGTCATTTAGTGTTAATGCCCCAAAACTATGAAATTCACTACCCCTTACACTTCGTGATATATCTTCTTTGTCAACCTTCAAGACTCAGCTAAAAACATATCTTTTTTTAATATGTATTTTGGAGAATATGGATATATGTGGCCATATGTGTCTGTACTGTGTATGTGGGTGTATAAATGTCTCGAAAAGCATTATGTAATGTATGATTTTATTTTCTTTTGGTCTGTTAGGTGCTGACTTCACATCTGAGTGGCTTGTCTTAAAGAGGAAGCATAATTGCACAATATGGTGTCATAATCCATTTTGAAAACATCAGCCACATGGAAAGACTTATCGGACGATGCCGGTATTTAAAAAATTCCAAATATCAGCCGATATATTGGTCGACCACTAATGTAAAAGCCTAAACGTGTGTATATCTGGTAAAAGGAGTAAGGACTTGTCTTCTGTATGAATAAATGCTTCTGTTTCACTTTTTAACATCTCACATATTATAAACTATATTGTATTGAATGACTTGGTTACATTATATGGACTTTTTAACATAATCAATAGCATAGCAAATTAAATTCATTTAACCTCAGTCCTGAGAAACACAAGTGGACGGGAGATGCATGACCCAATTGAAATAGCACTGAAGATCAATACAAGCTCTCTGTGAGAAAAAGCTACTTGCACAGTTGTTAGAAATATCTGTGCCACAAACACACTTTCAACTGATTCTTTCAACACTTTAAATTGTATAGCTTCTGTTGTTGTAAAACTGCAAGGTTGTAAAATACCTTTTTTAAGTTTGGGGTCAATAATTATTTTTTTATTTTTTATTATTGATTAAAAATACAGTAATATTGTGAAATATTATTACAATTTAAAATAACTGTTTTCTATTTAAATATATTTTCCAATGTAATTTATTCCTTTGATAGAAAAGATGAATTTTCAGCATCATTACTCCAGTCTTCAGTGTCACATGATCTTTCAAAAATCAATTTAATATGCTAATTTGCTGCTTGAAATATTTTTTTATTATTATCAATGTTGAAAGCAGTTGTGCTGCATAATGTTTTTGTATAAACCATCAGGATACTTTGATAAAGTTCAAATGAACAGCATTTATTTCTTTATTTATAATCTTTTGTAACATTATAAATGTTTTTACTGTCACTTTTGAACAATTTAATGCATTCTTGCTGAATAAAAGTATTTTAAAAAAATATTATTGATCCCACACTTTCTGAAAATATGCCACTAGCATTAAACAATAATGAAAAGAAAAAAAAAAAAAAAAATTCAGCTATTCAAACAGGTTAGTATGTACTTGTCTGGACAGTATTTCAAAGATTGTCACAGCAGGGAACCTGACAGATCTAATCTCATGCTAAACTTCTTTCAAACAGCTGATCTCAGCTGGTTTCCACAGCCACAATCTTAATACATGACATGTATATAATAACCTACAAGCACTGCAGCATTGTCACTATCATTATATGTGTTTCTGTATGTGTGAGTATCAGACTTAAGGGTCCAGACATCAATCACACACATTTCCCTTTCTGCGCTTTCTTTGTCTATCAGTTCTGCATAGTGCTGAGCTCAATGAAAAAGAGCTTACTCCCTCCCTCCCAGCAACCTCTTATTGTTTGTTTTGCCTGTGCCATTTGTTCAGTCATGTAATTCTCAAGAGGAAGCAGTTGGAGATTACAAGCTCTCTGTCTGATGTGTACAAACATACACACACATACAGAGCTAACAAGTGTTCATATAACATCAGAGCCTTGGTTAAAGACAGACAATGGCTTTCATTTAAATGTGCAAATCGAAATACTACTACAGTGACTTTGATGTCAGATCATGTAAGGACTGACATCACAGACCCTTTAAAAAATTAGACCCTTTTTTACCAACCTGCCCAACACGTCCCCTGGGTCTGGTGATCTGACATTCAAAAATAGCTCTTACGCATTAAACAGCTCAAAAAGAAAAAGTGGAAGACATGATGAGTGACAAACAACATCACCAGTCAATCAGTCTAGTCCTGTATGTGAACATGAGAGGATGTCATGCACACAGGCATCTGCTCTTGCCTTTAGTTTGAATAAAGGCTGTAGAAGTGTGTATGACAAGCCAGAAAATAATGTAAAACCTGGTTTAGCTCATTTGTTTAGAAATTACAATACTGTTCAAAAGTTTGGGGTTGGTAAGATTTTGTAATGCATTTATTTAAATTTTATTTTAATTTTATAAAGTTTTCCACTCAAAATTTCATTTACTGTATTTTTTAATTATTATTACATTTATATATAATGCAACATTTTCAGCATCATTGCTCCAGTCTTCAGTGTCAAAAATCATTCTAATATGCTGCTTTGGTATCAGTGTGTAAATGCCTGTAGTCTAACCTATATAGAGCAGTCCAGGCCTGAATGTGTGTGTTCATGTGCTTTGCATGCTTCAGCCTTATGTGTCTTGTGTAGTATGTTCCTTTTTCCATGCAAACCATTACTAGAGCATGAAATCACCTCTCACTCCCTGAGGAAAGACCATGTATTTGTATGTGGATTAAACCAGGGGTTGGTTGCACTTCCTGTAATACAGGAATACAGGTACAATATTAACATTGGTGTTTGCTAAGGCCACCCTCAATATTACTCTTCATGCTCATAATCATTCAGTAGAAATTTGGACAAACCCCTAACTCCAAGTAGTAAACTCTGTGCTAAGAACACGAATGATACCCCTTGTGAAAAAGAAGTGCATTTAGTTGTATTAATTGTGCTTAATTTTAGTGTACATCAAATCTTAAAAGTGTATTTAAACTGTACTTCCAGACTTGAAGATTTACTTTAAAGTACAGCACTCTAAAGTTCAACTTGCTGCATTTTAATATATTTAATCTAAAATGTATTTTAATTTTATAGCAATTAACATGCAATTACAGGTGCATCTCAATAAATTAGAATGTCATGGAAAAGTTAATGTATTTCAGTAATCATATCCAGGTCACATGTGTGTGAGTATATATGTGTGCTTTTCTCACTTGCTTTTATTCTCAGTTTTTTCCCATCATGTTCCAAACCTCGAATGCCATGTGCTTTGATGCTGCTGTACATGTCAGACTATACAATACAGAGAAACACAGCAAACACAGCAGCCAAGCCTTCCTGGCCTCAAGACCTCACAAACCAGCAGCTATTGTGCCTGCCTTTACCTCTTCTTCTTTGTGTTATTTAGAGCAATGTAAATATCACATACAATGAAAACTGGATATTGTAAATATTTTTTTATCTTCACTGATCTCAAAAATATCTCAGAGTTTAAGAACACACGCTTTGACTGTGTGCATTGTGCGTTCATGAATCAAATTCACTGAATAGTATTATAACAGACAGAATAGGGCAATTTGAAAGAAAACACTATAACCACACAAACAAGAACAACAAAGTATCATGGTACAGGATGTTACCAGGGTTACTGGACCATTTATGTACCATTAGGTACCTTAGAGTACCATGTAAATATAGTGATCATTCAGTACTTTCCAACACCATCACTGTATCATGGTAAAGCCACTGTAAGGGAAAAGTAAATCAATTTGTCTTAAAATGACAAGGCGCATCGATCTGGAAATGGTTTCTTATAATAAGATAGTTGATATGTGTTTGCTGACTTATGTATGTATTTATTAATTAGATAGTCTGTGAGTCAGCGGGTCATCATTTCATTACTCTAGTTCTGAAAAAACAGAGTTACATGACCACCTGCTGAATCCCACACCATCCCTCAAACTTTCAGGGACTTTTAGGAGACCTCTGATTATTCTGGAATGCTCAGAAGATAGCATTTTCCACATCTAGTGTTTGTTTCCATCAGAGCAGCTGATGCTGAGTTAATGAACCCTGCTTCAGTGACCCTGCACTTCCTTTCTTTCTCAGGGTTTTCCCTTCAGAACAACACAAAGATGGCAGCTTCCTGAAAAAAAATATAAATAAAGATTCCGTCAGCCTCATAGGAATGTTTCCTCAATCACAGTCTAGAAGGGCTCTGGATCAACAAATAAGCTGTATATGGATAATCCCACTAATACATGCTGTTTGTGAGACACACTGGGCTCTGAATGATAAATGAACACATGAGCTATGGGTATGAATGTGTATTTGGAGAAAGAAAGAAACAGCAGTAATAAGGTTCTGCTCTTATCCTAACCTTTACTGTACCGATGTCTATTAAACACCTGTAAAACAGCCCCTCCACCATCAGAAGGCCATAAACACACACAAACACACCCTCTTACGCCCCCAGCAGCAGTAGACATGTGAACCTAATCACCCTTGAGACTTCACGCCAGCTGTAGTACCGATCGATACTGGTTGTGTGTTAAACGAAGTATTGAGAGAGAGTTTGAGAAAGAGGGATGGAGTATAAGGAAATTGAAAAGTATTTATAGGACTGAAAAAAAGAGGACTTTTGGGGTGGAGTTTTATCTAGATTAAAAAAAGCAGCAAGCTTTCATCTTGATTGTTTATTTTTCTGCAACACAAAACACCCTAGCAAAATAACAAAAAGAAAAAGAAGGAAAAAATCTATTTAAAATACTAATAATAATAATTAAATACAATACAATACAATACAATATTAAATTAAATTAAATTAAATTAAATTAAATTAAATTAAATTAAATTAAATTAAATTAAATTAAATTAAATTAAATTAATGTTTACACAAGGGATTCTGGAAATGTATTGTTTTTCACCATAATTCTTATGGGTAAAAAATACAAATTTGACAGTATTTTACAGTAAAAATACATATTATGTGATATTAAACCACTTACAATTTTTCACTGTATGATAACAGTTAACCAGGTAGATAAGTTTTAACTGTAGTCCTTTTTTAGTTTTTTTTTTTTTTTTTTTCTGTAAAAATTACAAACATGTTTTACAGTGTGCCATTGTTGCAGAAATATACTAATTTGAAAAAAAGCGTGAAAACATTTGTGAGCCTAAATGGTGCTGAACTGCTGATCCATGTTTGTAGCGATAGAACAGATGAAATATGTCTATAGAAGTCAAAAATAATGTACAGGCAATCCTTATCAGGAACTTGATGCAAGTTTATTAAAGAAATTAGCAATAATTAATAAATAAGCTATAATTATTTTATACAGAAAAACACATAAATCTAGCACGGCTATTTAGGAAATCTGTCAATTACAAATACAGTTGAGCTGTCATTACACAAAAATATTTCACTGCAGAATGCCATGATTAACCCATCAGAATCGAGTTTTTGTTCTAATAAATGTTTATACATCTCTTTCATCCTGTACTTTGTGATATCATGTTCAGCCAGATCATCTTGCTTTTCATGTAAAGATCTATCGTCTCTTACCATTCTTTGAGTCATATCTTGTCTTTTCTGGAAGTTCAGCTGAGTATGAACTCTCGCTGTGTACCATAAGTGCCCACTATGCCAAGAATTCAGTCCTCAACAACAGAGAGTGGCACGCATCCTGCACTGGGCTTTCAGCCAATAAGAACGCAGAGCAAACCTGTGAGCCGAGCCAAAGCAGAGCAGCCGAGCGAATCAGAGCGCTGGTATTGACTATCACAGCGGTATACAACACCCCGGAAAATGATTCTCAAAGAAAAGAGTGAACCAACCAATAATAACCATTGCTTCATACAATAATGCATTCATTACTTTCAATCATGCAACAGACATTGCTAATAGAGCACAGACCAACCATTGAGCCAACGTATACCATCCTGCCAATGATCCATTACTCAGAACACAAAGAAACATTTATCACCAAAAGAATGCAGGCCAAAATAGAGAATTAGCCAAACACAAGGAGCATGCTTTATGTTCCTCCTCGTTAAACTGTCAGTAAAGAAAATCTAATGCTAAATTCATGTGCTCCCCGTCCACCCGAGCTGACATTTACACAGAGAGAGTCAACAGATCAGTCCGAGCGAAGTAACACACATAGAGCTCTGACTACAGCGAAGCTCTGCACCTCAACATAAACGAATGCGTCAACATCAAGAGTTCTGCCCCAAGCTAAATTAAGTTCAATATAAACACTTTTCCCTTCAGAAACCTTCCCTGGAGCTCCTAATGGAGACTTTTCAGAGAATCTGAAACTAATTAATGATCCCATTTTCCCCCAATTAGCAACTTCTTACAGAACTCACACTAATTTTCCTCTCTGCAGCTAAAATCGCCAAAAATGGACAATTTTAAATCCAAATGGCCTACATCTGTGGTCAGAGACATGTGACTTAAATTCTATATTAACCAATATAGGCTTATGCACTATATTACTTGGCAGAAGAATGTCTTATTTAGGTTATTATTATTAGTGCTGAATTCTAAGGCAAGGAACATTATTTTGATGAGGAATAATACCCTCACCAAACAATTTTTGCCCAGTGAAACAAGCTAGAAAATCCCCCAAAATCCCATAGACCTACAGTAAAGAAAGGACCTGAGTCATATTTATGAACCACAAAATCATAGAGATTTAGAGGTGGGATCTTTTCACTTAGGCCAGTAAATAACCACCTAGCAACCACCTAGCATTGCCCAATAGCACATAGCAATGCTCTAACAACCACTCAGATTCACTTTATCAACCACGTATCAGTTCTCTGGTAGCACCCAGACTACACTAGCAGTATCTTTTCATAATGCAAAACAACACAACACTGTGGTCAAATTCACAGCCACTCATTGCATTTCCAACAAATTTGATACGTGTCATACTTAGAGTATCTACAGCTCATTTTAAAGCCCACTTGGTATCTACTCAACATCCTGAAAGTTTCTAAAATGATCAGTTATCTCTCACCTCTCTGGCCTTCTCCATCTCCGCTTGCAGGACCTGCTTGGCCACCTCCAGATCCTGCAGTTTCACCCTCAGCTCCTCGTTCTCCTGCTCCAGACGAGATCTCTTCTTCTCCACTGCGTCCAGTTCATTGTGCAGACGGATGGACACGTCTTTTGCCACCTAAAACAATGACAACAGTTTATATGAGGGGAGCATTAAAAATATTCTTTGAAAAAAGGTATTCTGTGAGCTGCCTACAAAGACAAGCTTAGTGAAAAATAATACGAGATGGTGAACAAGGCAAGAGAAAAATTTATATGTATTTAAATATTACAGAGAAATGGTAATAAACATAGTACATTTAATGCTGATAAAAACAGAAAAATTGTTCAGTGTACTGTTAAATACTGGTTTAAAATATTGCACACTGTAGCAATTAATCCTATCATAAAATGCTTCCTATTTTTTTCACTTTTAGCTTTGCCAGTGAAAAAAAGTATTGAAAATGGTTGGTTCATAAGTCTATAATTCATGTCTCCCTGAAGGTAGAGGAAAGCTCATTAAAAGCGCTTGGTCATAAAGCTGCAGTAACTTCTTAAGGAGGCAATTATCTGTGTTGGGCAAACAAAGACAGAATCTGAACCCATCTCTATCACAGACACACATACTGATGTATGGAGCATTTTAGCAACACAAGACTATTTTTCATTACTGACAATGTTGGTATGTTTCTAAAGGGCACAAATAAAGGAAGGATGTAGGTTTGTGTGAGAGGAATGAGGAAAAGAGGGTCTCCAGTCACTGAATGGGGTAAATGAGGATTGTGAAGGGCTAAGAGGAGAAGCACAGTCCCAGTTTGTGAGGGAGGGCTTTCTCTTCTCCGCGTGTCTGAACCACAGCCAAGGTGCAGCTGGGTACCCACAATGCTCCTCTGTACCAACGCCATGCTCTAATTCATATCAGATCCCTCCATTTCTCATTCTTTCCTTTCCTTTATCTCACCAACAGCCTCTCTGCCTTCACTTCAATTTCTTTTTGGCAGGAGCTATAAACACCTTTGTTTATCTGTCAATGTTGTGGAAGAAACCAACTAAAAGCAGCAAAACTACTAACTTAACCACATTTACAGTAGTTGTTTTCAAATCAGCTTGGAAAAAAACTGTTCAGTGCATATGGTACATTATCTCACAATTTATGGTGAAAATTGTGAAAATTACATTTAGAATTACATTTATATATTAAAACTACAATTTTATAAGTAAAATATTAACTATTTATTGACAAATTGATTATTTACTGATAAACAATAATAGGATATTCCCAGAAGTCAATGTGTGACCCATATCATTTATTTGCTTCCTATTTTTGTTATTAGTTATGCAATTTTGTATTTTAGTTTAAGTTAATGTTTACTGCATTATAAGTGTCATGTGAGTTACTCTGATGGTGTTTTGTCACAGTTCCTAAAAAAAACTTTTTAATGAACTGTAAGCATTTTTTAATATATATATGCTGTAAAATATATCCAATACTATTTTTGATTATTTATTAAAATATCAAAGACATATTCAGGTATTAACTGTGAAATATACAGTTACCAAAACACCATAATTAAAGCCTGAAACATTTTTATTCACTCTGTGTTTGTGTGTTTCTAAACCACAGGCCCAGGGTTTTATGGTAAGTGTGTGTCTGTATTGTCACACAAAAGCTTTAATTACCAGAGCTCCAAAAGTGTCTGTTGGTCCCTGATTATTTGCATTCACTCCTCCCTCCTTCCTGTCTGGACGCCAACCACCTGCCTTTGTCTGACAATAATGTCACGGCCTGTTGTCATTTTTACATGCAAAAGGAGATAGACACCTCTAGATCCACAGGGAAAGGGGTAGTGAAGCACTGCAATGTCGTGTGAGTGTGTGTGTGTTGAGGTGCTTTGTTGTCCGCCCCTCTCACCACAGCCTGATGTGGAAAAAGCTGCCATATCTGAGCAAATGCAGAAATCAAAGGAGTGTAATGACCCTTCAAAGGCCAATAATGGCTCATTTGCATGTGGCCATGACTGCTTGTCAGCAGACCTTGGTCACACATGTAAATGGCTCTGTGGAATTTGTTTGTCTTTGGGTTTGATTATATGTGTGTTTCGCTCCTCTCTGATCCTGCTTTTCAGGATTGCTCCGCCTCTCTGCTGTGCAAACGGTTTTAAATGACTTCCCTCCAGATCTGGTTGCAGCTGCGGGACAGCAGCCTGGACACATTCACACTATAAACTCAACCTTACCCTGCTTAAAAAAACAAGCTGCCCTTTGGTTAACCTCTAAGCACACATGCAGCTCAGATGAGCCTTATGAGGACAGTTCAAGGGCACCTTATACTGTTGTGTTGAAAGAAACCCATTAACACAGTTTCACTATATTTTTAAATGGACTGACACTTCCAGCCATATGTCACTCGAGTGCATTTTACAAATCCTGCAATATTGAGTAATAGAGTCAACATAAAATGGCATTTGCAAACCATTTTACTTACATAATGTGATGCATTTCTGAGTGAAATGGGATATTCAGTGAGATAAAATGTAGGGCAAGTAAAAGGAAACTTCAGCTTAAGTCTCCTGCTTCTCAATTTTTTTTCTAGAAAAGATACCCTAGTTATCTCAAATGTGCCACCTCTAGAGTTTCATCTCAGCTTAGGATCTGGTTTTTAAAGCAGGGCTTTGTCTTGCTCCGTAGCTGTTTGACGTGTGAATGCAGCACATGGCTGATTATGCATGTGCACTCCTCACATAGATGATAATGCGACTCGAGTCACTCGACCACGAGTGGACCAAGCCAGCTACACAATGAGGAGATATGCATTACTATGTGTCTCTTTCTCTTTCCTCTTATCTCCAGGATGCTGCTGCTAAGCTGATATCTGAACAGGCGAGGGCCAAAATGACCAAACCATATTTTCCTTGCTTATCATCATCTCTCACCCTCACTTCCTCTTTATTATTCTCATTCTGACCAGATAATTATTTTTTCTGCTCAGGGATTGCTCTTTTATAGCTCAGGAGACTCAATGCAGGTCTCATTATGAAGTATACTTCAGCTGTTAATTTTTTCAGCTGTAAAAACAACTCTGCAAACTGTGTAATAAAGGCACTTGTTTATAATAGACGTGATTCAGTTTTAACACACTAGTCTATCAGAACTTCCTAATTTTTGCTTCCTACATCTGTAATCATTCTCGTTTCTCAGCTGTTGTTTTGCATGAGCACATGGCTGGAGAAGCTCAGATGGATAACTCCAAACCCAGTTTCACAAGCCACAGCAGCTGATGAGATGGTGTGGAGCTGTTTTCCGTCCTTCCCCTGACAGATCTGGGAGACGTTGCTCTCATTGGATGAGAAATGAGGCCAGTGCTTCAGAGAGCAGGAAATGGTGCAGGGATCTTACAAACATTCAGATCCTCCATCAACCCTTTTCACCCCCACCCCCTCCTGACCATGACATCATCCCCTCCCCCTTCATCCCAAGAGACCAGAGAGAGATGGGAAGAAGTCAAACATGGGAAACTCGAGTCCAGGGAGGAAAATATTTGTTTTGCACAGCCTCTTGGTCAAAATATCACTAACCTCTGAATGGGGTTCATTCATAAGGAAAGTACTGAACAATAACTGATACGTGGGTCATGTGCTTTAACATCTGAGCCCCAGAAAGTTCACAGAAATCAAGGGTTTTATATAAAACATATAAAACATTATGGCCAGATTGACTGATCACCAGATATTCTGTCATTTTGAGATAAAGAGCATGGCTCTCTTGAATACTTGTATACACAACCAAACAGAGGAGCATCTGGCTAAATATATGCGTTATTATATTTCTTTATATTTGTACTTGTTATTGTCTAAATTATTTAATGTATGTTTAAATAAATATGTTAAGAAAGTTTATTACAAGCACTAATAAACAAATACTAAAGTTGTTTATATTGCAACAACTAATAGTAGTAGAAATATAATTAGATTAAAAGTTGATATAAAAACTGCATTTAAAATACGACTATCACTATTATATTATATTATATATATATATATATATATATATATATATATATATATATATATATATATATATACACACACACACACATCACTATTTCAGTACTGTTTGTTGCACTAGTTATCTGTAAGGCTGACTTAGCACTTCGATCTGCACAATGCTTTGATGCTGTGCTAGGCTGAATATAAAGAAACAATGTCCTTCCTCCTTAAAGCCTAGTGTGCCTCTCGCAGTGATAGCAACCAGTATTTCAACCAGTTGAGTGCACAAGCGCTGTGAAGATCAGTGTAATCTGACCTGGCTGTGCTGGTAGTGTGGAGAGACAATTGACCCTGTGTTAGGAGGCTCCTGTCAGCAGTTAAAGAATTCAGCAGAGGCTAAGATGTTTTTTTTTTTTTTTTTTTTTTTTTTCGCAGACACCATCCCCCTCCTGTGTTTCATGCCACATTGATTGTGTGCTGCAGCCTCTGATCCTTACCAGCTGTGTCCTGAGTGGTAAAACTTAAGTATGTGACAATGTAGACTTGTTAAAGACCAACACATTCAGTCTCAGTAGCACAAAGAGCTGCAGCATTTACTTGGCAGAGGAACTCACTCTCCGTCCTCTTTCTCCCTCTGTTACTGTAAACAAATCAGCCATGTAAAAGAGGAATACAGACAGCGAGGCTATGCTGATGGGAATGACATCATGGTTATTTCTCTTCTCACTGACAGACCAGAGAAAGGAAGTATTGTGTCCTCAGCCATGTGAGACAGTTGCCTGTGTGGTGCATAACATGCAGCCTAAAGCATGATCTTACAGTCTACTGTATACGTTTACATCATTATTTTATGAGATTCACTTCATTCTGAATAAAGGGACCCTCTGAAAATAAGTACATTTTAGCATACTTTCAAAAGAGTAATTATTATGGAAATAATATATTTTAAAAGAATATACTTGGTTACAGATTGAATGTACTGTGTTCAGACCCTTAACTGCATGTTATTTACAATTACATTCAAATGTATTATAGTTGACATTTATATTACTGTAAATGCAATTAGTTGAATTTAAGAGTGTTTTTGACCCACTCTATCTGTAATTTCATAATTATTCTGTTGTCATTGAAATATGGTTAAAGTGTGTTATATATACTGACAAGCAATTATGGTAAACTAAAATATACTTTTATGTCATTTCATGTATTTAAATATATTTGTAAAATCTCATTTGCATTTTCCAATGAAGTTGCAATTTAGTGCATTAAAAATATATTAACTTCAACTGTAATATCTAATAACACACTACATTTAATAGTACAATCAGGTATTTTACATGTGATTTACTGTTCGCCAAACCATCAAAATAAGTGTACTTCTTTAAAGCATGACAAAAGATTATTAAAACAATGATTTCAAATTTTGAGATTATTACAAAGTGCACTTTTAAGTGTGTTGAGAAACTACCTTAACGGCACTTGAAGTACACTTAAATGGCCTTTTATTCCATTAAAATTATACTATCTACAAACACAGTTTCTTAAAAAGATTATTTTAAGATTTAAAGTAAACATTTAATACAATTAAGCACACTTCATCTTCACAAAGTGTAGTTTGAGTCGAACTCAACTGAGCAAGAAATCACTTGCAGCTAACAGAATATGTTTGGTGGCTTTGCACCTTCACTCCAACTGAATTATTAAATGACACAGTAACTCGCTCTAACCTTGACGTCTTGCTCCAGTGTTTGGATAAGCTCCCCGTCCACTTGTCCGGTCTGGGCCACGCGGATGCTGCGTCTCTCTGCCTTCTTGAGGCGGTACTTCAGGATGCGGCACGTCTTGTTGGCCTGATCCAGCTGCTGTCTGAGCTCCTGGAGCTGATAGACATCCTCCTCCATGTACATGTCCCTCATCTCCAGCATCTCAGAGCGAAGCTCCTCCATCTCATCCTGACATTCAAACACACACAATCCATCCTTTTAGAAATGACTATGTGTTTTGCAAGGTTTTTCGAAAAACATCTTGGACATTTCATTTACACGTAGAAGGGCTGCCAATGGTGCCACCTCAAAAAATGCACATGATGCTCCTGACCCAGGATCAAGAGCAGCGTGAAAAGTCCTTAGAGATGCTATCTGTATCAAATGTATTATGCAGTATTATGATTTTCCTCGAGACCGTTTTACTACGGAGTTTACATAATAGCGCCATAGAAAGCAGTTTTGCACTAAACCCAAATAAATTATTTATACCTCAAACAGGTAAAAAAAAAAAAAAATGCATGCCGCTTTCAGAGGCTGATGGATGCAGTGGGCCACCGCGTGCTGTCACACATTTCCAGTGAATATAGGTCAACTACTGCAGCGCGCGTCACGTGCTCAGCGCGCGTCACGTGCTCAACGCGCGGAAAAACAATGGCGTGAAAAGTGGGCGCGGGCGCAGCGGACTGAGTGACCGCTGCAGCATCTGTACAAACAGCTGCATTATTCAAGCAACGCGCATCGCGCGGCGAGAGCAACTAGCCACTAGCCTTTTAACGCTTTTACATTAGGCATGGCAAATGAAATAGATTTGGTCCCGTCATGGTCTTGTGATAAATTAAAACCAAGATTACGAGAATCACTGTTTATCTCTTACATAGCAATTCTGGAGAAATGACAAACCCATATTATAGTAAACAAGGATTTTAAATGTATGCCTTGCAACATGAGTGAATGCAGTGTTTCCAGTTTCAGGAACATAGACATTTCATTTAGATAATAATATATGGCATGGCAGAAACAGTATTATACTGGTTAACCCTGCAAAAATGTACCATTGCGACTGGTTTCCACCAGAAAATTATAGTTACTAAAGTTATTTTGACTAATTACATGGTAAAACATATTTTCATCATCATAAAACGCCTTGTTTCCATCTCACACCAAATTCTGTCATTTCTACTTGCTGTTATGAAGTTCTTAACTTAATTTTCCTGATTCAGTCATTCATTTCTAGGTGGGCTAAAGTGTAATTAATGACCCACTTTAATTTTTGAAATGCAAGAATCTCGCAAGCTGGTTATTTTGGAGGATTTCATGTAGCATTATAAATGTTCTTGAGATCAGTAGGTTCTTGGCTGTTTAAAGCACCAACACATCGATTGTTTCTGAAGAACTAGACAGTTACATCAAGTTGAGCCTTAACCTGAATGTAGCAACTAAGATATTTTGGTGGAAACTGTGGTTGCCATTGTGCTATACGGCAACGGCACTGCTTTGATTTTACAATTTTACAATAATATATATATATATATATATATATATATATATATATATATATATATATATATATATATATATACTATATATATATATATATATATATATATATATATAGGCTAATCATTATGTTACCTTTAAATAATCATTCTCCGACCTGAGTTCCTCTATTTCCCTGACTAATTCCTCATGCATCCCGTCCATTAATTCCTCAGTCAGGTCCGAAAACGCCAGGGACGTGCTGGCGGGCATCCTGCTGTCGAACGAGGTGAGCGAGCGCTCGTCGCCGGGAGAGACGCTCCCCTCTGCGGTCTCCATTCCCAGCGAGAGCCGGTCTTTCTCCACGCTGGTCTTGGTTTGTCCACTCTTGTCCAACAGTCCATGATCCGCTGGCGCTTTCTCGCCGTCGATGCCCCCGCGGCTGCTGGTCTCGGTGTCGCTGCTGAGCGCATCTGTGGAGACTTTATTCTCCTCGGAGGCGCAGTCGGAGAGCTCCGAGCTGCTGTCGGTGGGTGAGAGTTTCCCCGGAGCGCAGCCGGAGTCCTTGCTCAAATCATCCGATCCGATGCTGGCGTCCGAAACTTTTCTCCGGCCGCTTTTATTAGACTTCACGCAGCTCTTCTGAGAACCGGGCGCGGACAGCGCGGGTTTGCCGGTGGGTTTACTCTTCTCTGTTTTTGTCTCCTTCCCGGTAACCGGGCTCCGTCTGGACACGCGGCCACCTAAATATATGGCCCCTGGTTTAACGCTCAGCGTCGGAGTGCCGATACCGCCGCGGATTTTAGTGAGGGACCACCCGGGCACATCTTTGGGTCTTGCTGGAGACGGTGCCCGGTGTATTTTCTTTTTCTCGGTAACTTGTAGCGGCTGTGCAGGCTGCTGTGGTGACGGCTGCAGCTGCTCTTGTTCTCCAGTGCTGCTCTCCATTTTCTGCTTTTGCCTCTTCTCCTTCGACGAGACAAAATGCGTCGGGGAACCGGTGTCAACCTTTGTCTTGGTCATTCATTCCGTTTACAAGACCCGAATATAGCTGAAATGTACCTCCTCTCCCCAAACACAGAAGTTAAGCTGGTAAACGATTCACACCAGATCAGCCGACATCTAACCCGTTGGAAATCCAAAAGAAAATGTGATTGCTTGGTTTGAGACGCGTCTATTTTCTTTTATTTACCACGTCTGCAAGATATTCCCCGTGTGAGTCCTCAGTTTAGAAGTGCGGCTGCTGCTCTGCTGAGTGTCGGCTGGAGGGTTAGTTGGGTGTCTTTCTCTCCGCCCAGATAGCGGCTCTGACGAATGGATCTGTGGAGAGCCTCGCACGCAGAGCACTACTGCCACCAAGACACGGCGCATCGAGCCTTCATCCTGAAGTAGCCTAGGGTTAGGAACTGACAGTCAGCCGGTTCTTAATCAGAACCTGTTCTATTCGAAAAATTTTCGATATACCGTACTAAAACAGTCTGCCAGCATCTGTGTTCCAGTAGTGTGAACAGTTCATTTGCGGTAGCTTACCTATTCACTGATTCTCCAGTGCGAAACATACTGCTACCAATCTATTCCGATTCCCGAACCAATGACTCGAATGAGTCGACTCTTTTAAATATCATATAAGATAATACTCGACTAGTGTATTCCCAAAAACATTCAGAGCAAAAAATACAGTTCGATTCCATAACTAATGGCTTTTTTGAGCTGTTTCTTTTTAATGAATCATTAACATTCAGCGTGACAATTTTATTCCGATTCGCGAATGAATGGCTCTTATGAGTCGGATCCTTTAAGTGAATCACAAACACATACAGGTGTCATGCCCAAAAGCATCGTTAGCTACCATTCATCCCCTCAAGTGTTGGCCGATTCCCAAACGAATGACTCTTGTGAGCCGAATCTTTTAAGTGAACTATAAACTTGTAGGACAAACAGTGTAGTCCCAAATTTATGAGTTGTCCCAAATTTATTAATTAACTTTTTAATGATTTAATGAATCTAGAAATAAAATAGGATAGTATTCATTTGAGTTATATAAAACTTAAGAAAGCAGGCTAATGATTCTTTTAATCTTTAATTGTTTTATAGATCCATAGTCAGCTTTGTCTTTTGTTTTAGCTTCGGACATTTGTCTATATTGGCTGATCCAGAAGAGACCAGGATTAGCTGTCATATTTTTGACATCAGTGAATATTTCTCATAGGTTAACTTTTAAAAATCAGTTGATGTATCCAGTCTTCTTGGCTACATAAAAAGATATTAATACATTATTACTGCCTTACTGACAAAGGTGGTGCTCCCCGAACTTCACATAAGCACATAGTTAATGGGTTTACCCACGAGAACACCCTGCTGGAGACAGGACAGAGAAACTGGTTGCTAACTGAGCTGTTCTCAGTGCCACATGAAAGAAGGGGATTTGTCCCAATCCTCCAGAGTCTTTGAGACCGAGACAGATCAGTGAGAGGCTTCACTTAATCAATCCTCCAGAGTCTTCCTTTATTGAGAGTGATGCTTGTATGTGCAGTGTTTTCCTTTTATGCAAATCTTGTTTTATTGCCTGTCCTCCAACAAAAACGACCACAAAGTGCAAGCACCTTTACGACCTATATTTCGTTCCAAAGTTAAGCGGTAGCGGGCATTGACAGTATTGCGTCAGTGTTTTAACCTTTTACCATGCAAGGTATGTGTGTACTTTTTTACACCGATCTCACAGTAATTCGTACATATTATACTAGGTGGCTTATTTTAGACCTACCCCACTAAACCTAACCCTCACAGAAAACTGCATTAGATTTAAGCATATACATTTTACGTGCACGTCCATTCTCTGGGAGACCCTGGCATGATTGTATATCAAGTATAATCAATAATCTAAACTGAGCTACACGAGACAAACAAGCGTGCATTGATGGACATTGTTTGCTAGGGGCGCAATTGTAGTATACGCTCTGATGGGTCGTATTTCAGGGATTTGGACAAACGACCTATACGAGCGTATTAGTTGGAGGACAGGTTGTTTTATTTATCAGATTTAGATAACACTAAACTGCAAGAAAGGCGAGACTGGCATTATATATCAGAAATCAAAATAACACAAGTGTGCTGATGGCATTGTTTGCTAAAAAACTACTCAAAAACATATTTAAAGTACTGATAAATGAGACTTTTTGAATGGATAATGTAAGATTGAAATTATCTGTGCTGTGTTGAAGCGTTTAGGGATTTTGTTACTGTTATGACTGTAAAGGCCTTGCCACACTAGACTGAGGAATGCAAAACCCACAGGGAGGCACAGAAAATGTCCCCAGTGATGTTGGATATTACATTTCTATTTCATGGTGGGCTTAATTAATGTAAAACAGTATTTTAGTCCCCTGTCCTATATACTTGGCCTAAATAACTGTGATAATGAAACTAACAGGATTTCTTCTGTTGTTGCTCTGTCTCTGAGGACTGGGACCCCGCAGTCCTCTGGTCTCCATGTAATGGTGTTGGTGACAATGACAAAAGTGGGTTCAGAAATCCTTTTTGCTCAGATAAGAAATACATTTTGTGGACTCTATATTGTTTGACTTAAGGATTACTTTAAGGGGAAAAAAAGGATTTTTTAAGTTTATTATTTTTAATTGAATTAAATAAATAAATAAATAAAGCAAGCATGCATCTGAGTAGCCAAAAACATGGGAAATTGAAGAAAAAACCCATATCATCACAACAGTGTCTCCAATTTTTCTCTATCCACTCACGAGGAAAAGGTCACCAATAGGCACTTTGGATTTCATAAATAAAACTAATAAAATAGAAAATTAAATAAGATAAAACATGAAATAAAACTCCTATATTTTTATTTATATGTATATTTCTCATAAAATATTTTTATTGATTAATTGTATTAAAGCAAGTTGTAAAATACAACTTTGGAATGTATTTTTGTGGTACTGAATGTTAGATAAACTATCTAGATCTAACTATCTAATGTAAAATTAATTTAGCGTGAATATTATTAGCATAATAATATAGTGATCAGGGAAGTATTTTTATAATATATGTTTTAAAGAAATGTGGTTGCAACACTGTTGCCTATTTTTATGCTAACAATTGACATAAATCAGGGTATTACGCTTTATTTAAATATGTGGGGCATTTTTTGGTAGTGGGGTTTCTTTTTATAACTTTTAATTTTGCCTCCTGAGGTTGTTAATCAGTATTTTCCGAGTTAAGCATCTAATTTCTATGAGATTGCTATGACCATTTGTTAAATAAAACATAAAAATAATAATTGTTGCAACTTTTGTAGAGTTTAAGGCCCTATTTAATACTATCTTTTTCTCCCAGAAGCTTTACATTTGTATGACAGATGTGTAGGACAAGTTTCTATGTTGTTCATGGGATAAAATATATATCGGTTCTAATAAAAACAAGTTTCTTATTTGTATGTCATAAAGTAGTTATTAATGCCAATTTTTACAAATCTTTGGTGTGTTTACAGCAATTGTATCTTGACAAGGGTGGATATTACAACATGTGTCAGAGACAGGCGCTCCAAACAAATAATTTGACAGATGTTTTGTGTGTTAATTTAACCACTACTGCCACCTAATGGTCACATTAACCAATCACAACACGGTTATCACTTCCAGGGTTAAAGAGAGAGGATAAAAAATAAAACCTGGACAAAGAAATGACCCTTGCTTGATACCATAAAATGTATTGTATATATTATGCCAATATTGTTTCCAGTTTTCCCAATATTCTTGTCTGACCGTAATATAAAGATTTGCTTTACACATACAGAGTCAAACTCATGCATCAGTGATGAGAGGGCAGTTCTTTCTGTACAAGCAGAAACAAAGGCATGTTGTACAGGGTCAGTGGGTGTAAATGGTGTGTGTAATGCTGGATGAAAGAGTCCTTTTACTGGAGTTGTGCTCAAGTCCCACTCTTTAGTCCTGTGAGATCTGCTGGAGTAACAGTGCAGGAGTAATAGTACCCCGATGGTGTACAAAACAGCAGGATGGTTTTTGATGAAAAGTTATTATTTTGCCTAAACCACTGTGTTTTATTGCTGACAGCTGACTGGCTGTTCTGTTCTGGACGGATGAATATGTGGCTCTAGGATCTGGACAGCACAAAGTCATCTCATAGCTGGAGAACAGTTACACCATACTGTATATTTTAACCATCGAGGCCAATATGTCAAAGTGACATCTGTTTTTCAACCAGCCTCAGAGGTGGTTTCCAGTGCACACATTTCAATAAGTACAATTAAGCAGTGAGGTCAGTGCTGTACTGAGCTGCTCTCAGGATATCAGTGGCATCTGCCTTCATTATTAAAGAGATACATAAAATAAACAGACCAAATTTATATTATTAATGCACTAGCTTTTCATTACACTCAATCGTTTCCGTGCTTCAATAGAGACTGCAGTATTTGTGGATCATAGCAGGATACTGCTTCTCTGCACTATTTTACATTTTCATCAGTGACCTCTGGTAATGACTGCTCAGCGTTACATGAATTGTCTTATTTCTTGGAATGAACATTAGCGTAAATTGAAACGGGAGTAGCATGACAGGTGCTTCAAAGAACAGACTGTAACAAATGATAAGCAAGGTTGTGCTGTTCGTTTCAAAAACTTGATGTCAAGATAATGTGTAATAAAATGATTGGAATGAGAGGCAATTATGGGTGTTGCTCAGAGAACTAAATGTATGTTTCAAAATTGCATCTCCACCAAGATGTCTCATATATATATATGTATATGTATATATCTATATATATATATATATATATATATATACACACACACACACACACACACACACACACACACACACACACACACACACACACAGATATATAGCGTGTATGTGTATACAATTTATATAGAAATTAATTATATTAAAATATGACATTAAAATTACATAAATAGGATATTATATTAGAATTGCATATATTAATATATATACACTATTGTTCCAAAAAACATATTTATGTGGGTAAAAAATAAACAAATCTGCCATAACAAAACATAGTAATATGCTATATATCATAATTAATAAAATACAGTATCTACCTTTTTTTGTCATTCTAATATTAAATTAATGTGAGATTTATTTCATACAAATTTTCTTGAAGCGATCTTTTTTAGATTCCTTCTGCTATTTTTAATTTAATTTTAAATTTAATTTAACTTAAAAATGAATGTAATTTAATTTAAATTGATTTAGTAACAGCTGCGGGTAATACTTGAAGTTAAAACAATAACTGTAACTATGAAATTTTATGTACATTTCGTGGAAAACGGAAACTATAGTGACTTTGGTCCATTTTTGTAAAGATGTTTTTAATTAATTAAAATAAATCAAATAATTAAATTGTGTATGCATTTATTTGCTGTTATATATGAGACATATTTATATTTATTGTGTCCCATATTTAGATATTTAAAAAGTAAATGTTATTGAGTTGAAGTGAGCAAACGCTGCATCATCAACGCATTGTGCACATGATTGTGCAACTACAATGCAAACGGTCTTACTCTGACGTAACCCTCAGGCGACGAAATTCCCGCACTATAATTGGCCGAGACACAAGTCAATCATAACGCCCATCTCGGTCTCTTCCGGCCGTGTGTCAGCCCTTCTGCAGCAGCAGCATCCCTGCCCAAGAGGAGCGAAATTCAGCCAGCATCACAGGTATTGATTTTCTTGTCTAAAAGTAGCTTTTTGGACTCATTCACGCCTGTATTTAAAGGTTTAAAGCAACGCTCTCCAGCGGACGAAAAGCTCTCGCGTCGTTGCTAAGTAAGTTTGTCAGCTGAGCTTTAGCCCGTTAGCATCTGTTTACAGGCTCCGGCTGTGCCTCTTAACCGAGGGAGCTGCCTACATGCACAACACTTATGAGTGAACACTGGAGAAACCCAACGAGTAAACCAGAAATTCCCAAAAATGTTGTCCGGTTAAGCAGTTCACCAGGTTTTGGGACACAGTCCAGATTTATGAGAGTAAGAGTGCTGACTATTTTGGTTCTGTTTTTATATTTTCTACGCAGCAGCTATTCACGTTTGACAACAAAATCAAACAAATAAACAAAACAATATCCAGAAAGGCCTTGTCTTTTGATTTGCAGTATGAGTTTTAGAGGTCGAACCCTGTCGTGTTGAGTTTGAGGGCTGTCAGTTTCCTATTAAAAGTAAACAGACGTTTTGTAAACGCTTTGCTTTCAGCTGTTTTCATCTGTTTAAGTGTGTTCTCATTCTGCACCGACATGAACAATTCGTCTTATTACCTGGGGCTTGTTCAGTACATGACTGAGACAGAAGTTACTTGAACTTTCTTTACTGCAAGACAGAGTTTTTAATTTCTGTAAGTCATCCCAAACGTCGTATTTTAGCAAAACTTACCGGTTTTGGCCAGAGGATATATTTTTATTTTCAATGGGGCTTGTGTCTTAGTGTTTGACTTATTTGCATTGTGTCATGTTGACTCATTTAATCTCCAAGGCTTTTAATTGCAGCAACTGTGTTTATATCTGATAAAAACTGATGTAATTTCTGTGTAGCCCTTAGAAGTCGGTACATTTCTGGTGTTAAAGTGGGTAAAAGGGTACAGTATTGTAAAGTGGGTCTGCCATGTGGACCGCTGAACAGTTATTGCTTGATTTCCGTTCCTGAGGTGTTATATTGTGTGTAGCTTGGGGCAAGTCTGTAGACAGATATACTGTAGAGGAGTATCAGGACACATTCCACAGAGTAAAGCAAGGTGTCACTGCCTTGTTTTATGTGCATGCTGTGTTTTATGGAGATTCCCAACACCGCCTTGACTTGCTCACGAGTGTGTGTCATTGTCAGGTATGTGCTTGCACCTCTTCGAAGTAGACTACATTCCAAAGGTCTCAATGAAACTGATTCATTCCACTTCTGAAATCTCATGGCTGTTTGTGTGTTTGCTTACAGTCACTTTATTAGGCAGTCATGTCCTTTTGAGTATTTCCTCTGCCACTGGTACCTATGCTAAAAACCTTCACAAATGTTCACAGATTTGGAACACCCATCATTCTTAATAAACTCTAAATTGTCTTTAGAAATTAATCATTACATCACTTGTTCACCAATGGATCCTGTGCAGTGAATGGAGTCCGAACATCACAATAATCCACAAGTGATCCACACACCACTCCAGTCCATCAACTAATGCCGAAAAGCTGTGTGTTTGTAAGAGGTTTTTGGTGGTCAAGTGTCAGTGCTTCCCTAGTTATTTTTGTCTATGATGTTTTAATCAGGCTTCTTGTCCAGTCGGGCAAGAAAACTTCTCTTTCGATCTGGGCCGATCATGTGGAAAATTGGCTAATTCCGGTCCCTTGCCAGTCGATCGGTGCATGTCTAATTTTAAGACTTAAATTTTTATTACAAACACGCAGCTTTTCACTTCACAAGTAGTTCATTGATGGACTGGAGTGGTGTGGATAATGTTGATGTTTTTATCAGCTGTTTGTAACGGTGGCACCCATTCACTGCAGTAGATCCACTGGTGAACAAGTGTAATGTTAAATTTCTCCAGATTTGTTTCTATATCTTCTATCTACATCTTGGATGCCCTGAGGGTAAGAAAATTGAGCAAATTAAGATTTTTGGGTGAACTATTTCTTTAAGAATTTAAGTCACTTTTTTTACCATGTTTAAATATATTAAATCTAATAAATGCACAATAAATTCGGCAGATTTACCCCCAGAAAAGTGCAGGAAACCAGCTGATTCTGTCCGAGCCTCCTTTGGGGCAAATATCACATTAAAGCGGTTCTGTCAACCCTTCATTTCCCAAATTGCATTGCTGTCCCCTCGTTCAGCCAAACAGGATTCTGTTCAAATGCGACACAGGACCTGGATGCTGCATCTCGTAAGACCCGGGCTTCTCATTACCGCATCTGCACCTGAGTCTTTATTTTTCACGCAGACATAGTGCGTGATTATCGGTTGCCACGGCACCCGTATTCGGTCGTCTCTGATTCCGTTCCTCTTGCTCCTGGGAACAGATCTGAGATCATTACTCTAGCACAACACTGTGTCTCAGTGGACGGCTGAGACGGTCGTGTTATTTTAACATTTCAGCTGATTGCAGAACACTTGTTTTCTCATGTAGGTGAAAGTGCATCAGAGATAATGTATCAGATTCTGGTGAAAACCTTGGGCAATACCATCTCTCGCTTTGTCTGTCGTCTTTGATTTCAGAGCACTGATGGTGTCTCCTGTTGACCCTTTGGTTATTTTGACATTGACTCTAATGTGTATTTAAGGGGATAGTTCACCCAAAGATCTAATTTCTGTTATTCTTGTGTTATTCAAAACACAACTGACTTCCTCTCTTTAATGGAGCACAAAAAGCTGATCTAATTCCCTTTCAACTCAAACTCACAATCTCAACTTTGAATCTGGTCACCATGGTTAACAGACCTCTAGAGGCGATAATTATCAGTGAAAAACCTTTTCAGTCTTTTTGTCACACAAAGCTGTCATATGACTTGTATAGTACACAAATCCAGTAAATTATTCAGAATTTCTCCTATATATATTTGCAGATACATGCACACATTTTTCCTTTTACCCAGACCAATCAACCACTGGAAAAATTCATACAAATATATTGAATTAAATTTCTGTTTAGTATTAATTTATGCTCTGTAATACTTTATAATAAGTTGCATATGGAAAAATGTTCCTATTATGTTAAACGGAAGTAAGAAAGTCATACATGTTTGGAACAACATGAGGGTGAGTAAATATCAGTGTCGACAACTTTTTTTTTTTTTTAGGTGAACTATCCCTTTAAGATAACATCCCACACCATTACATCCCTTTTCTTCTTTGAAACCTGACTTTCTGCATTTTTTGAAAAACAGTTAACGTTACGAGTTGGTCTGCCTGTGACAGAGACAGCTGAAAGTTGTCTTCCGTGCTGAAGTTACTCATTTCCTACTCTCTGTTTTACTCACGAGTCGTCTGTGTGGCCTGACCCCTGACATTTTCCCTTTAAAGACTCATAAATAACCTTGACCTGCACTGAGAAATACAATTCCCACTTGAACACAAGCATCATGTGATTTGGGTCATCAGAAACCAATTAGGCCTTGCAAAGTGGTTGAGATGCTTTTGAATAGCTGTTTGAAAATTATGCTGAACAATGAGTTGATTCATACGTGCAAGGAAAATAGATTTTAATATCATCTGAATTGAACAATCGAGTGATATTTGACCCTTTAATGTTTAATCAAACAATCTTTTAGCCCACTACAATTGAATTGAAAAGGTATTTTGTTTAGTGCTTTCAAAAGTATTGCAGATTGTTTGGTTGAAGAAAGAAGAGTAGCAGTGAAGGACTCTTCAGCACTGCTTGATTTGTCTTTGCTTTTCAGTTTTCACGTTACTTAAAAACAGAGTTGTCCTGGGGCTGTAATAAAACTGCTAATTGCTCTCCATTAATTTGTGCTCGGGGAATTCTTTGAGCATAAATGGCAACCTACTAGAACAGCCCGGGAAAGACATTCAGCAAGCTTTCTTTACCTCTTACCTTGCAATAGCTACAAGGTTGTGTAGCTGGCTAATAGATTTTAACCGTGCTAGAAGCATTCCCTCAGGTCTCGTCCAGACTGAGATAAGGCTGTCCCGTATGCGTCACAGTACAGGTCTGTTTGTCAGGTTACACTCTTTGGAAGCACTAGCCAGTCTAAAGTTCAGTTCTAAATCAAATGTGTTCTTGCATACAAGCCCATGGGAGGAGACCCACACTGGCTCCACCTCTCGTTTCAAGAGTGGTCGGCTAGTTTCAGTCAAACATGACGGATGAATGGCTGCATAAATTTAGACTCTAAGATCATTGGGGGAACAGGTGAATGATGGGATTTTTGTCCCATTAAATGGACTCTAAGGTGCACAGTTGAGTTGTTTTCTTGTTTGTGAATCTGGTTTTGACTTTGTGTCTCTCCACAGGTGTCTCTGTTTTGGACGTGGTTGTTTTAACAGGTCTCTAGAGACAAGAAAAGGCAAAGAGAGACCATGTTTTAGAAAGCCCGTGTTGGCAGCCCATTCTCTACAATGAACAATGAAGATGAGTTCTATGATGCCGTCACAGGTGAGACATTTACATGACGTGTGATGGTAGAGCTGCTACAAAAAAATAATCAGTAGTATATTAAGTATTTAATTAAGTGTTTATTTACGTCTATTCTCACTGCTTTCTTGCAACTGTTTAGCATTGTAATCACAGAAATTGTGCACATAAATGTAGTGGTGATGAATGGATATTTGAGTCAAAAAGGTACCTCTAAAATTTCTAATCCTAAAGGAAATTAAGTTGAACTACTTGATTTGTGGTCAGAAGTTGTTTGTAACGTCACCTCTGTGACACAAGCCCGTCTGGAGCTGTCGCATGTCATGAAAACATTGCCATTCTCTCAGCGCTATCTGAGATCACACACAGCATCATTAAACAGCTGTGTTTTCTGAGGACGATCTCATTTGTCCCCTATTGTGAGTGGTTTGGCCACTGTTGATTTTGGCCTTCAGTCTTGTGTGTTTATGACAGATCGGCCGCAACGTAGCGTGCTGTTCTGGTGTCGGCTTACCGCAGTCTGTTGATGGCTTCAATTATGTAGTGCTGTGTTCAGATGGTCTGATGGCTTCTGTCATTGCTGAGGTGAAATTAGATGAAAATAATATAATGAATTAGTAAACAAGGCAATACAGACTTTGGCAGGCCATTGTACTGGGCTCCTGAAGCCTGATATCTTTCATATCAAGTGGTACAAAATGTGAAGGAGCTGAATTTTATACTATGTTATTAAATAGTGACATAGTTAATAGCTGCATGTTGATATCAGGTGTACCGAAGATATTTGGTGAGATTTGGTGGCTGTTAGCCAGTGTATATTTATAAGGGGTTGCTCAATTTAGGGTTAAAAAAACTTTAATTGCTATTTTTCAGACGAAAATTGTGGGAAAAAAATCCAGGTTTGCTTTGCCTGTTTGTATATGTAAAATATTAGTAAACTGTTAATAAAAAGTAGTTAACTATTAATTATTTTGATTAATTGTGCAGCCCTAATTTTATATATTTTATGTCATTTATTTCGTAGAGTAAAATGTTTTATTTATTTTGAACATTCATTTTAGCAGTATAGTTTTTCTGTATCGTATTTCAAAAATACTTTGCTTGCAGACATGCATCTAACTGTCTTTGTAAATTAGATGTGATTGTGTGTCCCAGGCTTGGATTCAGACGAGTCGTGTGAAGGCACATCAGAAGCCAGTTTTAAAGATGCTGTAGTGTATGTCGGCGCTCAGAAGAACAATGGAGCGGTTCCTCAGGAGAACGGAATTAAGAAGCACAGGTAGAGCCAGATTCCAGCGCTCTGACCCATATGCTTTGTCTCTGCCTTTAATCTCTCTCTCTCTCTCTCTCTCTCTCTCTCTCTCTCTCTCTCTCTCTCTCTCTGACATCTTTCTCTCTCTCTCTCTCTCTCTCTCTCTCTCTCTCTCTCTCTCTCATCTAGATTCTTATTGTTCTTTTCTTATCTTTATAGTTCATTCTCGGTCATTTATAATCTGCACATCTGCATAGTTCTATGTGTTGGTACACTTAAGAGATGTGTGTCAATGTTTATGAAAGGGAAACCATTCTTCTGCCCTCTTAGGTCGTCTCTTCCTGCCCCCATGTTCTCCAGGAATGATTTTAGCGTATGGAGCATTCTCAAGAAATGTATTGGACTGGTAAGGATAAATAAATAATCATTTTAGCAGCAAGTTTAGCATAATTTGCAGTGATTATCTTTCAGATATATCAACTTCTCAGAGAGGGTGACATCTTCTAAATCCAGATCCTCGAAAGTCCTCGCTGAAGATGCTGTCAAGCTGAAAGTTTAATTTTTTTTAAAAACTGTGACTCAGGACATTCTCTATTCGTTTGCACTCCATCCAGCTGTTTTTTTTTCATTCAAGAATGTGTGTTGGGGCCCCTTAAAGAACATGTGTGAACACTGTCTGTTGTACATGGCTCTAAAGCAGCTAAAATAACTACTAGTCAACTAGTTTGAAAATGTGAACTCGTGAAGATGTAGTGATGTTTGGTCCTGCTCAGCCTGTTTGCTGGTGCTGTTTTCTAGGAGCTGTCCAAGATCACCATGCCCATTGTGTTCAATGAGCCCCTGAGCTTTCTACAGAGAATCTCTGAGTATATGGAGCACACATACCTCATCCAGAAAGCCTGCTCACAGTCTGACTCTATAGAGAGGATGCAGGTGAGACCACACACTCCTCTTAAAGGCAGATTGTTGAGCCTGGACTTTATAATTAGTGTATGATTTAAGTATAAGCTAGGGCCAGGTCTCAAGATTAATCAATTAAGTCATGACATTTACTGCAATGTGTATTGTGAGGCAGTTTACTAGTATTACAAACCGGTCTTTAATGTTACATGTTTTTCTGTCTTTCTTTTGACGGTAGCTGCCTTCGCTGTGTCTGCAGTAGCATCTCAGTGGGATAGAACTGGAAAACCTTTCAACCCGCTTTTAGGAGAAACCTATGAACTCACACGGTAAAGACACATCAGCAGAGAGTTTAATAACAAACTATGCTGATAAGATTTGAGGATGTTGTTAAATGTGGGTTAGATCAAAATTGCTGTGGAGGGAAACTGGTGTCTGTCATTTATGTAATTCTTCTTCTCCTTCCCCTAAATGCTTCCTTCCTCCTCTCTTGTTGGCTTCTTTTCTCAGAGAGGATCAGGGTTTCAGACTGATCTCAGAGCAGGTGAGTCACCATCCGCCAATCAGTGCGTTTCACACTGAGAGTCTGGCAGGCGACTTTGTGTTCCACGGCTCCATCTACCCCAAACTCAAGTTCTGGGGCAAAAGTGTGGAGGCAGAGCCTAAAGGGACCATCACGCTAGAGCTTCACAAGTGAGTGTGCCGTCTTTGTGCACACACATGTACAGACCCTGATAGACACATTCCCTGATACGTTCTTTTTTTTTTTTTTTTGTACTGTTTTGTTTGATATTACATTTTAAATGTAGCTTACGGTGTTTTTTGTGAGCTTTCTTGCTGTCTTTGTGTCCATGAAAAGGTTTATTGATTATGTGAATGAGATTTTCCTTGGATGAGTCAGTGGTATCCTGGTTTGATTTGAGAGCAAAGGGTTCTGGGGTTGCCAAGTAACTGCCTGCTCACATGCTTGTGTGTGTGTGTGTGTGTGTGTGTGTGTGTGTGTTTATCCTCACAGGCATAAAGAGGCATACACTTGGACGAACCCTTTCTGCTGTGTACACAATATAATTCTTGGTAAACTGTGGATTGAACAGTATGGCACTGTAGAAATTGTCAACCACAGGTAAAGCCAGACTGTTCAGTTTTTATGACCCATCTATTCTATTGTGAATTCACAGGGTCCTGTTTAAATGATTAATGTGATGTGTGATTGGTTAGTACTGGAGAGAAGTGTGTGCTGAACTTTAAACCCTGTGGGATGTTTGGAAAGGAGCTGCACAGAGTTGAAGGTTACATCCAGGATAAGAGGTGAGATCCTGACTCACTTGATTTATATGAGGAAATTGTCGCATTGATCAATATATCAGTCGTCTTGGATTTATACTAACACCTAGCAGCATGTGGTCAAATGAGGTGACCCGTTCCATGTACATTTTTTTTTTTTTTTTTTTTTTATTGGGATACTGACATGAATGAAGTCATACGTACAGTTAACTTCTTTGTGTAACATTTTTTCAAATGATGACCTCAAAGATTTTAACGTTTAGAAAACAGACACCTTTGATACCCTTGACATTAGGCACTGAGTTAATAATTAAGGTGCAATTAAATGACTGGAGATGCCAAGTCATGTACAGTTAGTTGTAGATGTTTGTAATCTACTGCAGTATCCAGCTGTATCAAGAATTGGATCAAATGTGTGCCAATGTCCCGTTGGTAGTCATTGCTTCTCATTTGCATAATGTAAACTCTTTAATGGTTGTTGTTGTCTTAAATGGTTAATTCTGATAAAAAATGAACCCAAAAACCAAAATGTTACTATCCTCTGTTAGCCAAAGACTAGTTGATAAGCAGTCTAACTACATTATAATTAATGAATTATAAATATCAGGATGGCATCAAGAGCATGGGGGGCGATCAGAATTATTTTCGACACATCAATAATAAAGTCAACTAGAAGTAAGCTGAATGGAGAAAATGGGAATCTGACTCAAAATAGCTACAGAGAGATCCTGAAAACCTTATGAATTGATCCGTCCACTTACTGGTGAACAGATATCTCTTTTTATGTAAATGTTAGCTTTTGAAATAAGCTTGCTAGCTAACAACTAACATGCCAACATTTCAATGGATTTAAGAGACATTCCTGTTTCTTTACTGAATGAATACAGGTTTTCTGTTCTTTCCTCTGTGTGTCACGTGCAGTAAGAAGAAGTGCTGTGTGATCTATGGGAAATGGACAGAGTGTATGTGGAGCGTCGACCCGCAGGTGTACGAGGCCCATCGGAAGCTCGAGAAGAGAGGAACGACGGACACTAGAAAACAGAAACAGGTGTGAAAGATAAAAACGAAGCTAATAGTGCTAATCCATGCTGCTTCATTCCCTGACTGCTAATGCTTCCACTAACTGAGCTCTTTATCTTTTTAAAACTAAACCAAAGCTTTGTTCAAGTTAAGGTAGCAAAGACAGAGATGTAGACATCTTCTACTGTCTGTAGTGATTCATGGAGTGTTGTTTTAGGGTTACTGAACTGTTTGTATTGGTGTGTGGTTTAAATACGTGCTTATATATGTACAAAAGAACAGTGTAGGTGTAGAGAGAGCAGGTGTGTTAAAATACTCGCCATACCTTAGACCTTTGCCTCTGTTCAGGCTTTTGTCAGTTAATTTGTTTATTTTAACACGTGTCCCTTTACATGACAACATACCCAGTGTATTGCTATATTTAACAGACACTCAGTGTGGGAGCTTAATTGACAATTCATCTTCTGTGGAACATAAAAGAAGATATTTTGAGAAATGTCTCTGTGTATTTGTTCACAGGATAGTTTTGCAGAAGAAACTAAGTTACCAAGTGACATTTGTTTTAAACAAAGAAATCGCGAGCTCACTTTTCAAGCCAAACTTTTCTCAAAAAGAACATTTTAAATGCCACTTGATTTGATATCTTGTCTGAGTTTATGCTTTTTCTGAATACTGGGTATTGTGTGAATAATAAAAATTAAAGAGTGTTAGGGAAGGTTATTGTTCTGTCTGATTGTTTATACTGTGTACTTGCACCAAGGAGGAGCCAGAAGCCGTCAACGAGGATGCTGATGAAATGCCTGAAGTACAGGAGACTGTGGCAGTGATTCCTGGTAGCACATTATTATGGAGAATATCATCGAGACCACCTCATTCAGCTGAGGTACACACTCTGATCACTGTTATGTTCATGTGCATTAACCTGAATGCACAAAACAAACTCTTATACAAACTGATGATTTCTTAAAAGGGGAAATACATTACATTATGAATATCTTTTCTGTTGCTTTTAATCAATTTAACACATCCTTACTGTATAAAAGTATTAATTTCTTACAGACCAGACGTTTTGCTGACACCAAACTCTTAAACGGTAGTGTAGTAATGGTGGTCTACCTGATTTTAAATCACTTCTCTTCACTTCTAGATGTATAACTTCACTAATTTTGCCATGACGCTGAATGAGCTGGAGCCTGGCATGGAAGGAGTCCTGGCACCAACAGACTGCCGCCTGCGGCCTGACATCAGAGCCATGGAGAACGGCAACATTGGTAATGAAGTTATTAAAACCCCAAACCAGCCCTACAGCGCCCCCTGCTGTCCATACAAGCTACAGACTAACATTTGATTTCATTGACTTTCTTTGTGCAGATGAAGCCAGCATAGAAAAGGAGAGACTGGAAGAGAAGCAGAGAGCATCTCGTAAAGAGCGGGCCAAAGATGGTGAAGATTGGTCGACTAGGTTAGTGTTGCTCTGTTTTTGCTGCTCTCCGTGTGTGTGTGCTTTATTTATGCATCATTTTAAACCTCTCCTACTGTGTTTAGGTGGTTTCAGTTAGGCACAAATCCGTACACAGGATCACAGGACTGGCTGTACACTGGCGGCTACTTTGATAGGAAATACACAGACTGTCCTGATATCTACTGATGAGGAGGTGCAAGTTCAAATGGCAAAGGTTTCGTCACCTCCTTCCTCTCTCTCTCTCTCCGTCTACACCAACCCTCTACACGATGCACCACACTGCGTCCAACTGAAAACGATAGCGCTTATGCTTTCATTAATATTGAGCTGCTTCCATATTCAGCACTTGTGTTTATGATTATGCTTTTGTCCTTTGGAAGCGTCTTCCCTCACTTCCCATCAGTCCTTTGGGTTTTATCAATGGAGGAAAGCATCAAAACAGCAGTGGAAGAACCAATTAGCCTTTTTCTTCCTTTGTACGTACAAACCCCTCATCAGAGCCCCAGTTTGTTCACTGTCAGTGATGCTGGAGCTTGATAAAGATGTAGTTATATAACCAATAAAATGTGACACTGAAGTGCTCTGGCCGTTGTCCATGTACAGTAGGCGTTTAACATATGAAATCTAATTCCAGATGTTTGAGCGTGAAGTTGATCAAGCATTAGTGAAATAACGATGTAATGTTTCGTGAATGATGATGAATGTTAATAATGAACTGTGGGTGCGTGTAGATGTGTGTGCGCTTGTGGCAGTTAATGTAAAAAGCCATAGATTTTGTTTTAATTGGTACAATATTTTGCCTTTTGGATTTTCAGATTAAGCTTTACGTAAAATAGCCTCATCGTGCATTTTAAAAATGGCCTCAACAGCTGTTTTTCTTTTTTTCCTTTCACTTCATGGTTTCCGCAGAGACTCATGGGATGTAAAATAGGCTGAATGTACCGACATTAATCTGTTGTTTTAATAAGGCTCTGTTGACATACTGTAAATGCACATTTTCATATTTCACAGGTCTTCTAATGTATTGGTGTCACACTAAATTGTTCCTCATGCACTATCCATCGAATTTGTTTTATGAAAAGTAGGTTGTCTTGGGTTGTTTTATCCATCAGGATTTGCATCCGTTATCACCGTTCTCAAACATAGACATGTACACTGTGTATTTGAGAAACTGACAAAATCTATGCAACCCATCAAACTGCTCAAACCCCACACAATATTTCAGTCTTAATGAACCTACAGAATGGCAGCTTATGTAAGTGTAAATATTTGAGAGAATATTTCCTGCCTGTAGATGCCATGAAGAGTATTTTACACCTAATCATATACTCATTCATCATAAAAGCGGTTCTTTTCATCTAGAGATGATCTGAAGTGTGCAGGTCAAATGAGTTCGTTTGAAGCACACCCATGCAACCATTGTGTCTCTTCTCAAGTACACAAGCGTGTTTTGTTTCCCACAGTGCCTGACTTTGAACACATCAGTGAGTCACTAGTACTTCATCTTGAGCTGTTTGTTTCGCACTTAAAGATTTATTTGAATATGTTAGACATTTTATTTAATCTTCTAACCATCGTTGCCCTCGTCTGAGTACTAAACGTCAACAAGAATGTCAGAATATATTCAGCATCTGTTAGTCACACACATCACATTCAGTACACTACTTGTTTTGCATCCTGTATTGTATCTGTTCCTTCATTAAATGTACATTTGATTATTTGAAAACTAGCGTTCTAAAACTAATATTCCACAATTAAACTATAGATTTTATTTTATGCGGCTTTGTGTCAGTTTATTGTGTAAGTGGAATGACTAAGCGTTCCTCTTCACTGGATGTTATATTTTCAATGTACAAATATCTGTATTCTCCAAGATGCTGCACATAGATTTCTAGCAATCATAAGCACATAGCTCCTTATTTTGTGCAATGATTTATTTTTTTATAGTATTTGATTTTCTTTCCTCCTTTTTTTTTTTTTTTTTTTTTTTTTGATCATGGTGTCATAAGGTATTTTCTCTGTGAGATGAGGGTTATACTTCGTTTTTGAACAGAGTTAAAGCGGATGCCATTCCGGTGAGAATAAATTCTACTAATTGAAATTTTAGTTTGAATGTGTTGATCCTTTTGGAATTAAATAAATTACATTACATTGATAAAACCTCTCTGTTTCATTCCTTTAAAAGCAGGAACTCTGCACTACTAGCTGGATATCAATAGTGTTCTGAAAAAGTCTTTGTGGTTTATAATATTGTATATTGTATTAGGCTGAATATTGATATTGATGTGCAATTAAATAAAAAGGTGTTTTATCTTGATAGCAATACTGAATGCAAAGCATGGTATAAATGTATTTCACTCATATAGAAACTGTCGATATACCAGTTTTTTTTCCCCCGTTTGTTTTACTTGTATTGTAACTCAGTCTTTTTGAATGATTCATCATTTTTCATTCCGCTGCACTGCTTTTCTGTTGTTTTTCTGTGTAAACATTAAAAGTTCAAGTTTTAACAAAAAATCTCTCTAACCTATTTTTGATAACCTGCTCATATTTTTATTCATACCCGTCTAAGTGGCTGGAAACGATGGCACTCTTAATGAATTGATGGTTTGTTGCTGAACCCAGTAATGGCTCCAAACTCCAACCAACCATACTGTGATTTTACAGTAGTATGTTTATAAGAAGCTTCAGTGTTGGTTTATGTCGTCATTGAATATTAATGTGCTTTTATGAAGTACAAAAAATTTGCATGACAATGTAATGGATTTTAAAACTACTACAATTATTTATTAATTAAAATCATTTTTTGGGACCCCAAACACAATGTATCATGTTTGGCCCTTTGGAGGGCAGTCTGACCTTGAGAGCCCCATCAAAAATCAGCTCAATTAGTATTTTGTATATTTTTGCATACCACATTTATATTTAATTACTTACTTTAGTTTTCTAATGCTTTTCGTCCACTGCAAGATCCAATTTACAGTAGTGTAGTCCAATGAAAATAAAGTTTTCTGCAATTTTGTATTACTATATCTGCACCTTTAAAACCTATAATATACACAGGCTTTTGTAATAGTTTTTAATTGATCTCACTGGTCTTCTCTAGGCAGTGGAGTAAATCTGTGTATTTGTTAGGTTTATGTGTCATGATGTGAATGAGGCTAAAGTTTGATTTAATAAATATATATTTTATATATAAATATATATATATATATAAAATTTATATATATATATATATATATATTTATTTTTTTTTTTTTTTTTTGACATGGAGGTTTGAGATTCGTGTTTAAATTTGTGCTTGAGAAAATTGTACATTTTGTTCTCAATCGTGAAAACTCATTCATACTACGATTTTTTTTTTTTTTTTTTTTTTTTTGCGCAAATAAATATTATTTATTATAGATATGTTTGTGCAAATAAACTTGACCAACATTATAACCTCAAGAGAAAGTGCTACAAACGGTATAAAACGTTTCTTTAAAGATTATTGGATGTAAATATTATGCGGCTCTGTCTGCACTCCATGACACAGCATCTGCAGAATGCAAGAATGACATTTCGTTCAGCCAATCAAATACTTCCTCACACGCGAACGTGACCAATAGGAACGAGGCTAACATGATACAGGAAGTCTCGTGCCACTTTCCTCTAGTCTCTCTGGAGCACTTCAGCGAGAGTCCCCTAAAGGCTCGTATCTGCTGCTGGAAACCCCTCGAAAGACTAGACGTATCCACCGGTATGATGCGCTTTTGTTACAGTGTGTTATTATCGGATTTATAGCGGCGATGTTCGTTAAAATACACATCGGAAACAAAATGCACAGTCACTGTTGAGTTTGAGCTGTTTAAATGACAGCTAATGCTAATTGAGTAAACCAGAAAAAGGAAAATATGATTACATTTTCAACCTGGGGGTGAAACTGTGATAACTGTCGAATATGTAAATGTATATTTGTACAAATACAAGCCAGTTGGTGTCTTGTGAAGCCAGCTGGAGCTGATAAATCTTGCTGAGTAACTGTGCTCACATCTTTAAGCTTGATGGTGTTTATCAGCTATGTGGTAAAGATGAGCCCTGAGCTCTTTTAGATGAATTCAGGAATCTCTTGAAATGCTGTTGTGTGTTTTCACTCTTTGTAATGTCTGTCCAGCAGGGAGGATGTCGTCTGGAGCTCTGTTCCCCAGCCTGGTCTCTGGCTCCCGCAGCTCGTCCAGTAAATATCTGGTAGAGTTCAGGGCCGGTAAGATGACCCTGAAGGGCAGCACAGTGACCCCGGACAAGCGCAAAGGCTCCGTCTACATCCAGCAGACAGACGACTCGCTCATCCACTTCTGCTGGAAGGACCGGACCTCTGGAACTGTGGAGGATGTGAGGGCTGTTTACTGTTGGCATGCAACCGATGATGTTTTACATCAATATCGAAGTCTTGATTTGGTGTTTCAGGATCTGATAATATTCCCGGATGACTGTGAGTTCAAGCGGGTGAACCAGTGCACTACAGGACGCGTGTATGTGCTGAAGTTCAAAGCCGGCTCTAAAAGGCTCTTCTTTTGGATGCAGGTGAGAAAAAGATCGCAGCGTTTTGCGACTTGTGATTTTAGATTTGCTTTGTCAGAATATAATGATGCACTCCGAGGGGATTGAGAGACCTGATCAGCTTGCTGTTGCATCTCTCTCATCTCTCTAAAGGAGCCGAAAACGGATAAAGATGAGGAGTACTGTCGCAAAGTCAACGAGTACCTGAACAACCCCCCCATGCCAGGCACTCTGGGCAGCGGAGGAGGTGGTGGCCACGAACTCTCTGCTCTTGGTGGTGAGGAAAAAAGATGGAGAACGTGCGGGGCCTTTGATTATAGCTTATAAATAGTGACGATATGAGGTAGAGAGGTTGATTGTCCAGTGTAGTCAGCTGCAGGAGTGTAGAGTATAAGCTCATGCTGAACTGAAGTGATTGACAGCTTCTGTGATTAGCGTTTTGAATAAAAGCTTTGGGAGTGAGTCCACTAATATGGTTGTGAATCACTACTGAAACTGTGATGATTGATGTAGTGGTAACCATAGCAACAGACGGGCCTAAAAAATCAGAACTGTCAAAATAAATTTCTTGAATGCAGAGGAATAGACTAACCACAGAAAACAACAAAAAACAGCTGTGTTTGCTGAATACATTAAGCTGCTATCAGAGTTAGATACCAAAAAACTTAGCCACTCTTTTTCAGTTGTCACTTTATTTAACTGGATAAATATTTGAATGTATTTAAGGAGCGCATTTATTTGTTTACTTACATTAATAATAATTTTTATTTTAAAACTGCACGGGGACTGTCCAAGGTCTGAAAAATGTTAAAGCTCACACTAAATCCACTGTCACTGGCAGCGCTCCAGAGGCTACGCAGATCACAGCGTTCATTAGGTTCAGGAGCTGTTAACTTACTGCATGTAGGAACTGAAAACTTTAAGTTAAATTAGATATTACATATAATTTGGTAGTAAAATATAAAAAGCTGCAAGTTGTATTGGAATATATATTATTGTGTGTATTTCGAAAAACATTTGCAGCTGCTTTTTATCACTTGATTAGAAGCTCCACAATTAGTAAACTGCTGTCTGTTGCATAAGAACTACCAAACAGACAATCCAAATGTGCTCTTTAAAAGTTGTTCCTTGTTGTTTTTTTTTAGTGTTTATACAGCACTATTTTGTAAGTGTGCCCCGTCAGGTAATCGGTTCTACGCACACTTGTAAGTAGACAAGTGGTCAAGTGCAGTGACTGCAAGTGTAGGTATTGGGACAGGCACTTTGTCAAGAAGAGTACTAGTGAATTTTCCTTTTGTACATGTCATCTTCTAAGGAAGGTGGTCTGCAAAGCCTCCTGGGTAATATGAGTCACAATCAACTCATGCAGCTGATTGGACCAACAGGACTGGGAGGACTTGGTGAGTTTTATTAATAGTTATTTATTTATTTATTTTAAAGTAATATTCTGTGTCCATGATTGTAAATGGTATTTGAACTGGACCATATTGCTAAAAAAAAGTGTGTGTGTATGTATGTATGTATGTATATATATATATATATATATATATATATATATATATATATATATATACATACATACATACATACATACATACATACATACATCTATATCTCACAAGTTTGAAGTCAGTAAGAATTTTTTTTTTTAGGCGCTCTGGCTGGTCCAGGTCTGGCCGGTCTGTTGGGCAGTGGAGGTCCTGCTACCAGCAGCTCAACCTCGAGGTACGTCTTTTGATTTCTCCATGCTTAGTTTTGGTGTTGCTTTCACACATCTTGTTGATTTTATTTATTATCCCCCTCCTGTACACACAGCTCCCGCAGCCAATCAGCAGCAGCCACTCCCTCCTCTGGATCGGCCGCCCGCCTCAGCTCCACCCAGGTACCCACCACACCTGTGACCCCTGCTGCTACCTCCACCGGCTCGCCCACGGTGACCCCCACCACCCCTGCAGCCCAGACTCCCTCCATACCTGCGGGACCCCCCTCCAGCACGCAGCCCATCCAGCTGAGTGACCTCCAGAGCATCCTGGCCACCATGAACGTGCCTGCCATGGCTGCAGAGGGGCCAGGAGGTGAGACACTAACAACTGAAGTACCTTTGGATGTGAATTTCACTCACTTTTCCAATCCTCCAATACGTTGTCCATTGCTCCTCTGCAGTGGACTTGGCGAGCGTGTTGACCCCTGATGTCATGGCTCCTATTCTGGCTAACCCTGAAGTGCAGCAGAGACTGCTGCCGTACCTGCCGTCAGGAGAATCGCTCCCGCAGAGCGCTGAAGAGATCCAGAACACACTGACCTCTCCACAGTTTCAGCAGGTCACACTCATGCTCATAATGCACTGAAATGAAGGGCTTATTGATGATAACCGTATTACGTTCAAATTCTGGGTATGATTGTTATGTTGTGCTCCAAACTGAATCTAATGGGATTCACCAAAATTGCACTATGAAAGAAAAAAACTGAAAACCTTTAACCCTGTGGCGCAGTTTGGTCATGCAGTGGAAACATGCCATATGTAGTGATTTACAAAAGCAATTTGTGGGAATGTCCATAAATGTTTGCCTTGGGCTTGTTGATATATTCTGCTTTGATGTAAACATGCCGTGTGTCTGTGTTTGTGCAGGCGATGAGTATGTTCAGCAGCGCTCTGGCCTCTGGTCAGCTCGGCCCTCTCATGAACCAGTTTGATCTGCCCTCTGAAGCAGTGGACGCAGCTAATAAAGGAGGTGAGATGTGCAACACGTCCATCAATCAACACAATTTGAATTCAAAGTTATATGCACTTCTCAAGGAAAGTGCATATCATTTGTAATAACTATTTCATGTTCCGTACCCACAAGCGTTCACTTGCTTTGTCCCGGTGTTTAGATGTGGAGGCGTTCGCTAAGGCCATGGAGGGCAGAGATGGCAAGACAGATGACGGCGAATCCAAAGACAAGAAAGATGATGACGAGGACATGAGCTTGGATTAGAACAGCCTTCTGAACACAGCCATCTCTCTGAAGTGTGTCTCGTGCTAATCTGGGTTGTTTGCTTGTACTCATTCATTGATTCACGTATGTGATTTGTATGTCCAAAGCCACACTTTTAAACACTAGACTCTGTAATTCCAGCATGTGCATCTGTGAAGTTGATCAACTTGAAATCAAAGTGACATGAAACATAAAAGAAATCTTTATTGCCAGTAAAAGTACAGCTGAGGAAATCTGACAAAATATTGAGTTTTCAACTCCAGTGATTTTAGATAACACACAATGAATTCCTGTGGCACATGGAAAATCCACATTAAATTGCCCTCCAGTGTTTTTATACAACTAAATGCTCCCATAAAACCCATTTAATGGTGTTTAGTCATGATCGTATCAATGAAATGTACTAATTAAACCTGGAACGATATGAATTAAGTGCCAATCCATCTCTGTATTCCTCTGGTCCCTGCCGTTCTGAACATTAGAGTTTATCAGCTGTGTCTCTGCACTTGCAGTGCTTTTTAATACAATTACATTAACAGGTGTCATGAAAGTAAAGACAAATACTGGTTTAAATTAAACACTAAGCAAACCCACCACCTGCTGATTTGATAGTGCGAGTGTATGTAGGGTTAATGCAGCTGTGGTCTATAGTGCAGGGCAGCCCTGCGTCCCCACAGATCCAGACACTGACAGGGGTTTGGACAGCATGACAGGCCTGTGGTTCAGTACGGTTTTCCTCACACATCCGTGGAGAGAGAGGACGGTGGACGGGAGACCTGGCACTGCTATAGTATCTGCACACCAGAGGACCACAGGCTTATGTCAACACAGATTATCGCTCCTCAGTCGTTCACATTTCAATGTAAGATTTTGGTTCATTTAGCTTAGGTATGTATCAAAACAAAACTGAAACAAAAGAATAAATCCTGCACACTATCCGCACTTGCAAATGCATCAAAATATTAATTTATTCACTCACTCACTCAGTGTGGACAGTGTGCTGGATTGAATATTTTTTTGTTTTAAAAATGATCATTCTTGATTTGGTAGCATTCAGATGTCATACCTGGCACGCCGCCCAGATAAACAGTCTCTTTGCCCACGTTCCATCTGCTCGGTTTGGGACCCACTCCATGTTCACTCGCCGCATCCACATGTAGCTGGATGACGTTGCTCTTCTTCACAACTAAAATCATTACATATATTATATCAATAGTCAAGTGTGAAAGTTTTTGGCAAACACATTGCTTATGAAGTATCTATATATTTGAACCCTTCTGTTCAGTTCAGGTCAGGTTTAGAACCAGATGAAAAGTAAAAAAAACAAAAAGTATTTACATTTTTCAAGTTGTATTTCATCAGCGTGCATCTTCCGACAGTTTCAAACAATATATAAAATTAGTATGTGTGCATAGCTTTCCCTTATAAAATATTAACGGGACATGATAAAGTGTTAGGGTTAGTTATTAAGAATAATGTTGGTAACCAAACAGTTGCTTGTGGCCAGTGACTCTGAGTCTATTTTTTTTTTCATGATATGGAATTCAATGGATACCAACAACTTTTTGGTTACCAACATTATTCAGAATAACGGTGTTCAACAGAAGAAAGATACTCACGCAGGGTTGAAACAACATGAGTTTGAGTAATTGGGTGAACTAACCCCATTTGACCTCTGTCCAAGTATTTTCATACTGTTTGTTGCCACAATTTGTTTCCCCGTTATTTCTAAAATACTATATGGCATAGTATTTCACTTGTTTGCACACTTGAGATTTACGTATCTAGTATTTTAAAAGACTAGTGCTGGCCAAAATAAATAAGAATCAGTTCATCAATCAGTACTTTTAACTTTGTATACTGAAGCACACTAAAACATTGAATATGAGCACTTTTACTGAAGTACTAGATCTGTGTACTTCATCCACCAGTGGAGAAATATAACTAACCTTAAGTTCTGAATGCCTTAGGTTTCCAAATAAAATAAATACAAAGAGCAACCCCATTTTATAGATTCTGACCCAAAATAACAGATGCATTTTTTCAAACAGAGCACAAGGGTTAAACGCAGTATGATTGTGTTCGTGTTTTTCAAGACTCACTTGCAATAGTGTGCCAGCCTCCATCACAGAGAGACTCTTCTGGTGTGAGACTGACTGAAAACTCTCCACTGCCGCTGTTCACCAACACAGTCACCTGCACAGAACAAACACACTTCAAACTGCTGTACGGACTCATGCCACTGACCTTCAGGGAGCACCAACGACCCTAAAGGAAATCTGTTGATATTCCCTGAACTCTCCTTTGAAAATGATTTAACCTTGTAAGAGTTACAGGGAACTTATTGCATGTATATGTGTGAGTGCATGTGTGTCACCTGGCCCTGGTTCAGAAAGAGACTCAGCTGTGGAGTTGTCTTGGCTCCAGTGTGCAGCAGGAGCCCAGAGTCCGAAACCAGACGGACCTCCAAATGGATCTCGAGGTCCTGGCCTAACACCAGCGATTCGTCTAGCATGAGAGAGAGGTGCAATGAACAAGGTGTATTCTATTGTCCACCATCTTTGTGATTGAAAGTGAAGTGTTCGATCTGATGGCTCACCGATGGTCAGATATCCTCCCTGGCTGGAGAAGTGAACCCCGGGCTGGAGGGGCTGCTGGTAGCAGGGTGTCACTCCCACACTGTGAGAGGGGCTCTTTGACGGCACCTCGTTCAGCTTCAGATCCCGCACACAGCCAACGAAACCAGCCTGAAAGAGAGAAACGGACAGAAAGAAAAGTCACATCACATCACAAAGGTATATCTCTGTGAATATGTTCAGATCTGTACGGTCTCGGTTCCTAGACACAGTGAGAAAAAACAGCTTTTCAGAGTATCATGAGAGCACTCCTGAACTGAACTTCATTATGCTGCCTTCTACACAATCAGTGGAAAAAAACCCTGAGCTATAATATTCAAAATACAACTTGACTTCTCAAACTTCCATGAGGTTTTTTCTGTATATTCACCAACAGATATGATTAAAATATCCACTTTATTATTAAGAAATAATATTAATAAAAAGACTTTATGAATTATTGGAATATGATTTCATACTAGCAAAATAATATTATATTAAAACAATATAATATTCAAATAAAAAAGCATGTTCTTATTACAATATTATGATTAAATATTAACAAAATGATACAATATTAAACAATATAATATTCACAATAAAATAAGCATATTTATATGTTCTTACTAAAACAATGTGGTATCTTTTTTTTTTACAATAAAATAAAACAACCTTTGTGTATTTCATTTAATATGAAAAATACAGCAGTAAAAAAACAGTTCAAGAAAATTTAAAAAAGACTTATCTAACATCTCTGTGTGTGCTTATTAGAGTATTGTATTATTAGGTTAGCAACATACTGACATCAAAATGAATTGTGAATCGAGTCTCTTGTTAGCTTTGCATTATTTAATACAATACAAAGTTCAAAAATTAATACAAAGTTTATAAAATAAAACATGGTGTAAATAAATTAAATCAAACAAAAAAAGCAATAAAAAAGTTCAATGTAATTACAAAGGGTATATTTTTTCATGCTATTTTAGTTAATAAAAATCGAATATATAATGTTAATGGAAATATGTGTGTGTGTGTGTGTGTGTGTGTGTGTGTGTGTGTGTGTGTGTGTGTGTGTGTGTGTGTGTGTTGTGTGTGTGTGTGTGTGTGTGTGTGTGTGTGTGTGTGTGTGTGTGTGTGTGTGTGTGTGTGTGTGTGTGTGTTCTTAAAATAATATTTTGATTAAAATAAAATAAAACATGGTGGTCGGAGACCTGCATTTCAATGACAATCAAAAAATGAAGAAAATGTGTTCATAAAGTAGTGTTTTGATTGAAGTAGAATAGTTTTTGGTGTTGTATGTGTGAGGAAGTGTTTACCATAGCTGCGCTGTGGTCTGAGGGAAGTCCTCCGATATAGAGCGGAGCACCAAACACACTCTTCCCTCCGACCGTCACCTTCTTGCGCTGCGTGTCGATGCCGTCCACTGTCAGAGAAGCCCTGTCAGCCTCCACTCTCACAAACACCTGCACCATTTCATTGTGAAAATAAGAGATATGGGGAAGAAAAAAAAATCACAGATTTGTCTAAAAACATGTCTGACCCACATACGAACCGTGTGCCACAGGCCATCGTTGTATTTCTTTTTGCTGCGTATGCTGGTCCTCTTCCCGTCGTTGACTATCAGCATCAGATTTCCATCAAACACAGAGAGTGTCATGGTACTCTGACCCTTCCCTCCCGCCACATGAACAATCAGTCCACTCGAGGAGTTCACACGCACACCCACAGAGATGTGTGGCCTGCAGATGGAGTTTAAAACAGGCATGTTCATTACTTTTAGAGTTTTTATTAGTTCATTTTTGGAGTTCACATTTTCATGATAATTTTTAATTTTTTTTTTATTTTTTTTACCTTTGCCGTCATCTAGCACTCACTTAAAAGTTGAATAGTTAAAATCATTAATAATATTTAGAACACTGTTAAATCTAATCTCAAAATAAATATACATTTTTCATACTGTACAATATAATGTTGTGATGCCTAATTTCAGTTGAAGCATTTAAAACAACTGAATTAATTTTTTATTTTTTTAATACAACATAATACAGAATTTTAATATCAGCCATTTATTTATTTATTTATTTATACATTAATTATTAACTTATTGGTTTACAGTGTTTTTTGTTTGTTTGTTTGTTTTTAATACTCACGCCTTGCTAAACGCTTGAGGCAGTGAATCGAATCTCAGGTGGCTGTGGGAGGAGCCACTAAAATGATGAGCGTCGCCCTCCTGGACGGACATCTCACCCTGACACGACTCACGTACCATTCGACTTCTCCAGCTTCCCTGAGGCTTATTCTGTACATTCACAAACCCACACAAATTACATTAAAATAATGTCATCATTTAATATTAAGAAAATAATATAATATTAAAAAGAAACTCTGTAAGCGTTATTGGAATATTATTTTATACTACAAGATAATATAATATTAAATCAACATCATATTCAAAACAAACTAAACATGTATGCGTTGTTAATAAAATAATACAACTATTTTAAATTTGTAAATGTATTTTATTTAAGAAATAAAATAAAATACACATTCTACATTTTTCTTTTAAACAGTACCTTTGGATTCTTTCTCCGTGGTGAGTCCAGTATTTCCAATGGGACTGAGGAGGAGGGGCAAACAAATGTGTATTTGTGTCCTTCTTGAGACTTTTTCAAATCTTCAAAAGTCTGGTGTTCACTAATTCTAAGAACACAATGTAGACGTTATAAGAGCTGATCCAACTGTAACTTTTCATAAAGCTTACACATTCAGGTATAAGATTTAATTGATCATTCATTAGCATTCTCCTCCATTAATCTATTTCTAACACCCTCTTCATTGCTCACTCTCTGCATCACACACCTCTTCATGAAGACGTTAAAGAGGCAGCCGGTGAGGTTGGTGAGGCCGTCTGACCCGGGTATGCCGCCCACATAAGTAATGCCAGGCTGTAGCACCGCGCTGATGTTGGCCGCGCTGCCATTTCCTCTTCCACTCTCAAGAACACCATCTATATAAACGCGTAACCTAAACAAAGGCAGAAATGGTCACAACCATGTACACTATTGTACATTTATAACAAACATATAGTGGCATACCTATTTGTGGTGTAGTAAAATGTAACATAGTGACTCTTGTCATCGTTATATGGCTTCTGAGAACTGACTTCATTATTGCCAACACGGACTACTACACGGCCCTTCTCCAAGACCACCTGACACACACCACTCTGAGGGGACGGACACAAACACAGACTTTGACAATGGGCTGCAAGTGTCTTCAGTAGAAAACACTAAAACACATCATTTAAAATAGAGACTGTATGTTGTATAATTTGTACCTGGCCTTGCCGGTAAAACATGAGCCCATTTTGCTGATCTGTCCTGAAGCCGATTCCAGCATAGAGCTCCTGTGGATGATCCACTACATTGTCCATTTTCAAGCCCAGGTAACCTTCACCAGTGAAATGAGCCTCGCGCATAAACTGACACACAATGCAAACACACATAAACACGTCTTAATACAGGAGACATCATATATGGTGGAAATCAGTAGGGTTGGGAATCATAAGAAATTTACAGATTCTGAATACACTGAGCGATTCTGGTTTATCGCCTCCTTTGAATCATCATCTTGGACTAATGGCAGTTAGAAAGTGTGTTTTCCTAAGTTAAAGCTGACCAGCTGTTTTCAATGCAACTTTCATATTGGCCAGATTTCATTAGAAATGACAAAATGCAACTTTGTTCTTACAGTTACAAGAAAACAGAAGTAGAGACAGATCTTTTCTTGTATATTGTGACGCACGTCTCCATTACAATGGCTTATCGAACTCAGAAAAGGGTTTAAGTGGACTAAATGACTGGAGAAAATATGTAATTAAAAAAAATTCAATAAACCGCGCATGGATGAATTATTCACAATAAGATCAATAACATGCATTTAGAAAATAGATCCATTTTGTTTGAAGATTTTTCTTGAAGTGCATCATGGCCTTTACCATAGCAGGATTCGTTACTTCACACCTGGACTCTGGAGGCCTCTTTTTTCACAATTAATTAAAGTGAATGCAAGTACATTCCCTCATCGTACACATATGTTCCAGAATCATTAGCAGATTTGAATGTAGATTCCCAACCTAAAGAAACAAGCATGATGACGCTCACCAGCCGGTCATCTTGACAGCCAGAGCTGATCCCTTCACTCTTCATTTTCTTCATTTCAACGAAGCTTCCCCTAGACTTAATGGCCCTGAAGCAGCCCTTTATGGAGCCGCGCTTACCAAACACACTCTTCAAACTGCAATGACATGCACAGATAGTTAATTCCACCTCAGATCACCAGCCCTGAGTCCAGGTGCATCTAAATATCTGCATGGTCACCTCTCAGGCATCTGATCCTCTGGCACTCCACCCAGGAAATATCTTCCTGTGAAGTTGAGCTCTGTGCTGGTAAGCGTGTAGATCATAGTAACACCTAGTCTCACTAGCATTTTATTTTTCGAAAGTAGAAAGAAAACATCCAACTGAAAACAACAAACAGAAAACATTGAAATAAATCAAACTTACAGACATGAGCAGATAAGCAAGAAATTACTGGAATAAATACAGGGTTTTACTCACTTTGTTCGGTTCATAACTGATTTTAATATCTGACTCTCTATCTGGGGAAGTTAAGTTTCCATCAAGATTATGTAGGACTTGAAGAAGACCGTCTTGCACAGCTATGCACACATACTTATCCTGAGAAGGGAAAAGAATGACATTAACACCATAACCTGCGTCAAACGATCACAGATCCTAAGTTGCAGTCCACGTCTCACCTGTCTTTGGAACAACAGGAGAATGCCGTTTCGCGAGATGAGTTTGATATACTGCTCAAACTTATAGTCACTCTTCGGAGTTCCGAACAAAACCTCAACATAGCCCGAACCATCAAAATACGCTCCGTCAACTCCCCACTCGGGCATACTTGCTGGCATCTTCCTGTTTGAACACAAAAAGAGATTTTACAAGGAATGCACTCTCGCAAAGAGGTTTACTCAGATTAAATGATTTAATAAATAACAAATAAACCCCTCTGACCGTAAACAAGGGAAGTCAGCTGTGGTGTTCATTTGGAAGGTTTGCTCAAAGTTATAGAGGCTGACTAGTTCTTCATTTAGACTTATTAACTCCAGGCAGCCCTTGAAGAAGTTAGGAGACGTCATGTTCAGCTCCACTGGAAGCTGTGTGTGTTTGAGAGAAAGAGAGAGAACTTTTGTAAAATCCACCAATATTAAAATTAAGGATGACAACAAAATAGCTGATAATTATTTTAAAGCAATAAATGGCCGATTTTAAAACTCTATACCAGTTCAGTTCTGGACACCTTTGGCTTGCTCATTTAGGTTTAAAAGACTATTAAAACTGAGTAATATTATTGATACGACTGCACTTACACCATCGGATGATAATGACACTATTTACTACTGTAAACCTGCTTTAATTTAATCAAAGGTGTGTCATAATTGATGAACTTTGCAACACTGAATTGAATCAACATTGAACTGACTTGAGCTGAATAATCACACTATTGTCTTCAGTGAAGAATTGTGCAACTTTACTTTTTTTTATTTATTCTGTGAAGCTGCTTTGAAACAAAATAAAGATATGACAAAAATATGACTTGGCTTATTAAATTATTAGTTACTTTTAAAAGATCAGCTTTAATTGAGTATGAGATGGCAAAGGTAATCTCAATGTAAAAAGTATTAAATATCCAATGTTTACCAATGGCAGTAAGTAAAAATAAAAATCTTATTTTAAGTTTCTTATGGTCACCAAGGCTGTATTTAATTCTTCATAAATACAGCAAAAACAGTAATTTTCTGAAATATTATTTTAATTTAAAATGACTATTTTCTATTTGAATATATGTTAAAATGTAATTTATTCCTGTGATGCAAAGCTGAATTTTCTTCATCATTACTCCAGTCTTCAGGGTCACATGATCCTTCAGAAATCACTCTAATATGCTGATTTGCTGCTCAAGAAACATTTATTATTATCGATGCTGAAAACTGTTCTGCCGCTTCATATATTTGTGGAAACTGTGATACGTTTTTCAGGATTCGTTAATAAACAGAAAGGATTTATTTACAATAGAAATAGTTTCTAACTTATAAAACCGTCTTTACTGTCACCTTTGATCAATTTAATGCATCCTAGCAGAATACAAGACTTGCTCAGGTGGTTTGCTCATTGGCTCAAGTCAAAAGTGCCCACTCCTAAGTGTTTAAGATATTCTGCTCCATAGACAGGGGTTTTGTGTTACTCACAGTGAAATTGGTGGGATAACCTCCGACATAAAACACAGTCTCATTGTCTGGTAAGTTGAGCAGGCCTTTTTCTCCTTCTGCCTTCAAGACTTTTTTAGTTATATTTAATTCGTCTCGATCTCGGTACATTGTCATCTGACCATACTGTAGAGTCCTGCACTCAAATACAGTAGAAGTAGAGTAAATACAGCTGGAAAATAATATCAGTGAAGTCAAAGTATAATGATGTGCACGTTTCCCACCTCTCCAGGACAACTTTGTTGAAGTCATCCTTATTCACGTCCTCAGTCATTAGCACCTGCGTTGTATTTTCTCCCACATTTAAGTACCAGCGCAGCTTTGATCCTTCCAGCATCATTGCCATAAAGTCTTTACTGGTCTACAGTACACATTCAGCACAGACACATGTGTTTACATTCACACATATATAATTAGTCATGTGCATAATAAGACATGCAACATACCATAAAGCACAAAAGGTATAGGCTGAGGAAGTTGGCTTACATCCTTGCTTCCAAGGTAGAAGACAAACTGGGGATTGGTGGTAGCTTGGCGTACTGTACGCGTGGCATGGGGTAACTTAATGTACATGTGTAGTGATGAATAGGCTGCCAGGTTGGCTGCATTACTGGGCGTCCTCACTTGTACTCCTGAGTTACCATTAAACTTCATTGACACGCTCGCCTGCAGGACAGACAGTCGAGTCATTGCCCATAGCACCACTTCAATCTGGGAGTTTTTGTATCTGGAAAAATAATGGAGATTTCTAAAGAGCTGTACCTTGTTGGCAGCATTGTGAGCCTGTTCAATGAGCTGGCGGATTCTCTGGATGCTGTCGGAGATGTTGGACGGCGGAAAAGAGGTGTTCTGCAGACGATCCAACTTGTTCATCAGCTGAGGAAGAATGTCGCTCAGTGCCGCCACTGCAGGAACACAGAAACACATTGGACTTGATGTGAAAGCCACGTCAAGATCACACATGCTCACTCAGGAGAGCTCCCTCACACGCACCTGACGTATTGGTATCATTGAGAGCTCTGTTGATATCGTCGCTGGTGGCGTTTGAGTCTCCGTACTGCTTCTGCCATTCCTCCAGCTGCTTCTGAATTGGAGCCAGCGTGTTGCTAACATTAGCCACCGTGTTGTTAGCTTGCTCTACCGCACTCTTAGCTGCTTCGATGTCATTCGCTATGTCTTCTGCATCATTTCAACGACAATGTTTAGGTCATGGTTTTGATTCAATTAAGCTTGACAGACTCGAATATATACAACAGCGTTTAAAAGTTTGCAGGCAGTAATTTTTTAAGTTTACTTTCTTTCAGCATTCATGCATTAAATTGATCAAAAGTGACAGTAAATACATTTTTAACAAGATTTCTATTTCAAATAAATGTTCTTTTGAACTTTCTATTCATCAAAGAGTCATGAAAAAAAGTATCTTAATTTCTACAAAAATGTTTAGCAGTGCAATCCTTTTAAATATTAATATTAATATTCTTGAGCAGCAAATCAGAATGATTTCTGAAGTATCATGTGACACTGAAGACTGGAGTAATGATGCTGAAAATTCAGCTTTACTATCACAGGAATAAAAAAATCATGCCAACCTCAAACTTTTAAACGGCAGTGTATTTATTTACAAGTAAGCTTGGTATTAGTTAGGTCACAATGAACACAATGAAGACTGAGGACTGTGAGCGCTGACCTCGGCTGATGTTGAGGCTATTCTGAATGTTCTTTAGGTCTTGGAGCAGTTTCTCTTTCTTCTTTTCAGCACCCTGCAAAGTATTCTGTATGGAGTCCAAACGTGGCTTTAGACCTGACAAAGATATAGTAATGGCCTGCATTAGACCGAGGTTCACACCAACAAAGATGTACCTTGAAAGAAGCATTAGTTTGCTTTTCTTACTTTGACTGCTGTTATTCAGTTCCTCTGCTTCCTTCACAAGCTTGTTACTCTGATTCTTCAGTTCAGCAGCTTGTAGGGACAGGTCTGTGTCCATTATGTTCTAGATCATATAAAGAAACCATAAAAACTCAATCTGTGTCACTTACTCATGTTTGAAGAGCAATAAAGATGTATTGATAGAGGTGCACTGATGTGCATGCACAGATGACAGAGTGTGTGGTTGACTGTACCTCCAAAGCCTCAGTAGCAGATTCATTAGCTTTCTTAGCAGCAGTCTCAGCTTCCAGCACGCTGTTTATAATGGTAGTGTATGCGCGAGATGCGTTCAGAGCACGATGTATGAAACCGTCTTGACTGGAGCCAGATATTAAACTGCACAACAACAAACACAAGGTCACAATGTTACGTATAATGATACATTTATCATATGTTATATTATCTTTGTATATGAAATGTTATATAAATAAAATTGCTTTGCTAACTGCATTTTGTTGTGTACAATAATTACATAAACATTGTGTTAAATATTTGTTCAATTCAGCAATTTTGTGGAGCCCTCATTTGCTGCCCTTTAATTATGTACACTGCAATACATTGGCCATCAGCCGCCCTGCCATCTAGCATCAGAATCGCTCATTAAAGGGATAGTTCACTGAGTAATTGGAATGTGATGTTTATCTGCTTACCTCCAAGAGGTAAGTGACTTTGTTTCTTCAGTAGAACACAAATGATGATTTTTTAGCTTCAGCCGTTGCAGTCTCTCAGCTGTACAGTGCTTGTCAATGGTAACAGAATCAATCAGAGAAAAAAAACATGCACAGAAAAATACAAATTAAACCCTGCGACTCGTGAGGATACATTGATGTGTAAAGACACAAAACGATCGGCCTGTGCCTGAATGCAAGATATATATATATATATATATATATATAATATATATAATATATATATATATATATATATATATATATATAGTGTAAAGACACAAAACGATCGGCCTGTGCAAGAAACTGAATAGCTTGTGAACGTGCTTCTCAGCAGCCTGCATCATCTTCTTCTTGTTGCTTTATGGCGGATCGCAGACTTATAAGTGCATTACCGCCACCTATCTCTCAAATGGACCATTAACACTCTATCAACAATCTCAATTGGGAGTGTCAATGGTCCACAAGAAGAAGATGAAGCAGACTGCTGTGAAGCGCGTTCACAAGAGTTCTAACAGTTAGTACATTGGGTGAATCAGAGGCAAAAAAAATAATAATTATATAAATACTGTTCAGTTTCTTGCACAGGCCGATCGTTTTTTGTCTTTACACATCAATGTATCGTCACGAGCTGCAGGGTTTAATTTGGATTTTTTTTTTTTTCTCTCATAGATTCTGTTACCATTGACAAGCACTGTACAGCTGAGAGACTGCAACGGCTGAAGCTAAAAAATCATCATTTGTGTTCTACTGAAGAAACAAAGTCACTTACATCTTGGATGCCCTGGGGGTAAGCAGATAAACATCAAATTTTCTTTTTTGGGTGAACTATCGCTTTAAAAAGCCAAGTTAAGTTGAGCGCTACAAAACAGTCAGGCACCTGGAAAGATTTTTGGCGAGCTGGTCCAGCATTTCAGCGTGTTGCTCTGCAGCCTCCACCAGGGGAATTTTATTGGCGGAGGAAGCGTATTTGTGCACCTTCTCAGCTAGAGGCTGCCTCGCTCCATCCAACTGAGCAGCCAGACGCTCATAGTCCTGATAGAGACGACACATCATCCGGAAACAGCATGCATGAGGCCGAGTATGTGCTCAGTGAGGTTCATTTATGATACACAGAAATGTTATATTTGATTCTGCATACACAAGCATACTGCTCCTGTGTATATGTACCTCTTTGGAGTCCTGGAGCATAGGGAGCAGGTCGTTGACCTGCGTCACGTCATCCTCTACCATCTGAAGCTGGTTCTCCACCTCCTTCTGCTTCTTAAGCAGGTTATTCACTTTGTTCTAGAAAAACAAATTTACTTCTTCACATTGAAATTAAACTAATTCCTCTTCCAACTCAAATCCCAATTCAACTTTCTTTGATGTGCTGTCAACTGAACTCTAATTCAGACTCTTAAATTTGGTATTTTGTTCCAATCCTGTGCATGTGCATGTGTTTGTATAAATACCTGCAACTCCTCCATGCGTTTCTGGTTGATATTGTTGGCCTCTGTGGCATTTGCTGTGTTATTGACGGCCTTATTCATAGCATCTCTCAGGTCCATCAGCTGCTGATTGAACTGGTTCAGTTTGTTTCTGATGTTCTCTGCCACAGCCTCATTATTCAGTGTCCGGTTTGCAGTCTCATTTTTCACACGATCTACCACTACAGAGAGACAACAGCTGTGAAGGACAAGGTCTACCATCTTAAACACAGAAAAAAAACATGTAGCACTTCTAAATGTCAATACAAAAGTGCTGTTTTTTTATTTAATCTAAATTTTTGTTCCTTTTTGTATACAGTTTGTATATAATACAATTTAAAGGTTTCTAACCTTTTCCAATCCAAAATCAAGTATTTATAAAGGGTTATAAGTTTAGATGCTGTCCCATGCTGTTACACAATAAAATGAAGAAGGCTGAGGTTGGTGAACATTTCTTATAGACTGGGTCTGTCCTGTCACTCACACTTGTTGGCTTGGTCCAGCTCATTTTCTGCTAGATTCTTCTGGAGGTCGAAGCCCCTGAAGCGCATGTCTTTGAGCATGGATTCCACCTCTGCTATTTTTCGAGCCAGCTCCTTTTCATCAATCACATTGGTCTCGTTCTGCGCTGTCTGGTTCACCTGCAGTATAATATCTGAGCAGATGCAGAAATGTTGTCAAATGAATGTGGCTGTAAAGTTTAAAGTATAACGGGTGAATGCAATGAGACACAGCTTTTTTTCTTTGTCACACTCTTACCTTGCACATCTCCCATGATGCCATTGATGAATCCAAGCAGGTCTTGTGCTCTAGTGTGTGTGGAGTTAGTGTTGTCCTCTAAAGCATCGCCTTTCTTTTGTGTGACTGAGGCCTAAAACATAGACAAAAAAGTTAGTCAACATGGTTAAATGGTCTCTTTTAGACACTGAACGTTAGAAAACAATGGATATGTAATCAGAATTAGTTTATCTCATAATATGTTCTCATACCTTCTCCTCTAACTCTTTAATATCCAAGTCGGTGATTTGCAGCTCTCCCTCCAGCATATTGGCCTGGTTCCTGCTCTTGTCCAGAGTGCTGTTGTAGTTTTTTATGGCATTCTGGGGCATACAGATATAGTTATATTTATAATACTAATAAGTTAAAGTGAGGCAAATAGTAAAATCTAAAAGTCCTAATACAGAGTCAGAAAGTGTTTGTGTGTCTGAGAGAGAGAGAGAGACTCACAGCAATGTCCTGAATGGATGCATTGAGGCGGTTTAGTTGAGCCCAGGCGACTGAGCTGGCATTGAGGCTGCTCAGCTGATCGGCAATGGACTGATAATGTTTGTTTATTTTGTCCAGATGCTCCAGCAGCACTATCACACAGCTGTCACAGGCTAAAAACAGACCGCACAACATCATCATCTGATGTATGAAATGAACTGCAGCCCACAAAAAATATTGTTCACCTTTGTTTTGACAGAGTGAATTAATTAATTAATGAGTGAGTAAATTAATTACTGATTCAATGGATCGTTCAGTTAGTAAGTGAGTGTATATATACTACCAGTCAAAAATTTGGGGTTGGTAAAATGTTTTCTGAGCATGTTCTTATGCTCACCAAGTCTGCATTTATTTGATAAAAAATATTGCAATATTGTGAAATATTACTACAATTTTAAATAACTGTTTTCTATTTTAATATATTATAAAATGCATCATTACTTTAGTCTTCAGAGTCACATGATCCTTCAGAAATCATACTAATATGCTAATTTGCTGCTCAAGAAACATATAATATTATTATCAGTGATGAGAACTTTTTTGTGGAAACACTTTTTTTTAGGATTAAAAGTTCAAAAGAACAATATATATTTGAAATATAAATATTTTTAACATTATAAATGTCACCTTTGATCAATTTAATGCATCTATATGAATAAAAGTATTAATTTCTTTTACACACACACACACAAATCTGACCCTCAAATGTTTGAACGGTGGTGTAACTGATAACAAATGAGTGAGCAAATGGATGAATAAATGAATCAATTAGCGAATGAATGGATCAGTAAATAAAGATGAAAGAATGAATGAAGTGTGTCCAGTGAGGCAGTACTCACGCTGACAGTACACATCTGCTCCATGAAGCACAGGGACGCTGTATTTATTAATACACGTGTCACACTGCTTCCCCGTCAGACCTGCTGCACAATAACACTCTCCGGTGCGAGGGTCACAGCGGCCTCCTCTACACTCACACTCTACAGACCACACACAAATACATCAATAAATTCAACTTATAATGTACCACATTCCCTCCTGTTGTGTGTACGTGTGTGTTTGACTCACTCTTGCAGCCATTAGGACTGTAGTCCCAGTAACCTGGAGCACACTGGCGGCAGTTCGGTCCATTAACCCCAGGCTGACAGGCACACGTGCCGTTAACGGGGTCACAAGGCTGAACCAATGCCGCTGCTGCATCACAATCACACTTACGGCAACCAGCGCAGGAATCAAAGCCAAATGCCCCATCCTAAACAAACAAACAAAAAAACACTATTACCTTCAACCTCCGAGACTAAACAGCAGATGAAGACAGAACAGATGAGGAGACATACCTCACAGAGGTCACAGTGGGCTCCCACCACACCAGGCTTACAGTGGCACTGTCCCGTGTGAGGGTCACAATGTGCAGTGCCACAAGGAGAACAGTTGCATCCTGGGTAATGCAGGTGGGAAATAACACAATCACGAGAACTCATAGAATGCAGTAAATGCCGTCCAGACTGCAATTACTTCCAATTGTGTATAAATGTGTCTTACGAGTGCAATTCTTGGCAGTTATGGCATCACCGTAGAAACCCGGGGCGCAGATCTCACAGTGCGGCCCGGCCGAGTTGTGCATGCAGCTCTGACACTCGCCCGTCAAAGGGTGGCAGTCGATGAACACCATGTTGGGGTCTGAGTTTCCATTGCAGTTGCACGGCTGGCATGTGCTGCCAATCACCACTGGGTTTCCATAGTAACCTGGTGCACACCTGTATTAGGTTAAAAAAAAAATTAATTTTCATTGATATATATCCTTTTTGCATGGACAGTAATTAATTATTTAATAATAATATATTTGTTATTATGTATAATGTATCATTTGTTTTAATGTAATGTAAAATGACAAATAATATTACATTTAAAATGTATGCCAATTATTGCTGATAAAAAACATTTGTGATTAAATAACAATAAGTGGATGCATCATAACTGTACCTTTCACACATAGAGCCAGCATAGCCAGGACTACATAGACACTGCATATGATTGGGCTTCTCCACACAGCCAATGGCAAAACTGATAAGATCAAACAGACAACATCCTTTAATTTGACAATGAGGCATGCTGGGATATCCAGCACCGGAATCAGCTCTTACTGGGAGTAAAAGTAGAAACCAGGAAAAAGGGGAAAAAAGAAAAATACACTGGCTAATGTCAAGCAAATCAACAAAAGAAAAACTAAGAAAAAAGGTTTGAGACGAACAGGAAACAGTAAGTTAGTGGTAGAGATGATGAAATAAGACAAACTGACTTGTTTGAAGCCACTTGCAGCGGGCAGGGGCAGCTGGAGCAGGACACCGCATGGCCATCAACAATGTTGTTACCATGAAAGCCGCCCTGGCACTGCTCACAGTGACTTCCAGCGGTATTGTGGCGGCAGTTCTGCATATGAGGAGTTGAACTTTTAGTTGGAGGTGTGCTCCAGCATCCATTTTTGGAACTTTGAGAGGTATTTCCCAAGATCTTAAACCTTATTTAAATTTATGATTTTGTTTTCTATACCCAATGGAATCTGCAATAGCAATATATTGCCCATATTTAAGTCTTTGATTTTATGACTTAGTGAGACGAACTCACCACACATATGCCAGAGCCATCCAGACACTCATTGGAGTGACCGTTACAGTTACAGGGGACACACTTCCCGAGAAACAGCCCTTTAGTGTCTCTGTAGTAGCCTGGAGAACATTTCTGAGTGAAGGAGATGAAGGAATGAACATGTTAACAATACCAGAACCCACTCTGAACAACTGCTCAGTATTCCTTAATAATGACTTGTTTTGTATCATTCTGCATTTCTGATTGGATGGGTAATAAAATGTAATAAATAAAAAATACCAAATAAACTTTCTGTATGCATGGTGTGTGAATTGCTAGTATTGTTATACTCCCCAAATGTAATTAATGGCACAATTTGCCACAGGGCACAACGTGACATCCTATTAATTGTTTGAAACAATAAAACCTCTTTTTTGGAGAGAGATGTTAGATTAATCACTATTTAACATAAAATGTAACATAAGCATGTTAATAGTAGCTACTTTTGTGTATTTCTAGTTATGTCTGATTTCATTAATGTTTTTTTGTTAATATTTATTGCTGGGAGTTTGATTGACAGGCGATCTGACCAATCATAATGCCGAATCTGCCATTTTGTCAGACGAACAAACCAGAGAGTAGAATGTCGTCGTTGGACTTAAACTTGAAAATGTATTGAAAATGTGTGTATTTATGTCTTTCGGCAGCTGAAAGAAGAAACCTTCTGATGTTCATTCGTGTTTATTTCATGCTATAACTAGTAAAGAGGAAGAGATGATTGGTTCACGTGCTGCTTGAACTCATCTGTCACAAAACATTAAAGAGCCACAATACAGTATTTATTGTTTTCTAAATTTCCTAAAAATGACAAAATTTGAAAGCTGAGACTTTGTTTTATCCCAAAAGTATGTAAGCCATGGCTTGTTGGGTGTAGGAAGAGTAAATGTATAAAAAATACAATTAAATTATACAAAATACATCAAATAAAAAAAAAATGTGAATTCTAATTGCACTAAAACCTTGTATTAAAAAATTGTCAAATAAATTTATTTAAAAATAAATATTATAAAATACTATGTAAAAACAAAATCTAATTTTTGAAGGTTTGACTGCTTTTTTGTTAAAAAAGAACAACAAAAAAATGCTTTTTTGTTAAGAAAGATCAATAAAGAAATTTTCTTTTTATTTTTTTTTTATTGTAGTATTATTATTAACCAGGCAAACTGATTTAATGGCATTTTGGTAAGTCCTGTTCACGCAGGGCCTCTAAAGAAAAAGAGGCATTGAATGATAGTATAGAAGTAATGATATAAAATCATTTGTTTTTGTTAAAGCACACTACCTGACAGGAGTCTCCTAGATAGTTTCCTGGACAGAGACAAATTTCAACGTTGTTGGCATGGCGACCGGAGGGCAGGTTGTCGGCCCCCTCCAGCACCGCAGCGCTCAGCGACACAGACTGGGCCGACTGAGAGTGCAGCGCTCTGATCTGCAGTGACTCCAGCGCCACCAACACCATCATCAGCTCCTCACGGGACACAGAGTTCCCCGTCTGTGCATGCCTGAAACTGTCCTGCAATGAGAAACAGCACACTTGAATTGCAACAATTGTGCATTTGCGGAATTATTTTGTACAGTTCTGTTTTTTGTTTTTTTATGTTCTGAAGACCATATTCTTTTCTTTTTTAGGGTTTGCTACTAAGTTCCTCACCTCCACCAGGTGGACGATCCCCTCATGAGGGTCTTCAGGATAGGAGTACTCTCTTTCCATGTACACCAGAGACATCTGATTCCCCTGCACACAAAGACTTTCAGTTAGGCCCCAAGTAAAAACCCTTGGTAAACTTGACAGAAGGAGATTGTCTTACCTTGAGTATAACATCAGGCCGTGTGGTCTCAGTGATCAGAAAAGCATCACCTCTCATCGTCTGGGTATGCAAGCGGTAGCGCAGATAGCCTCCATAGGAAGACACCTACACAGATGCATAGAAAAGAAAACACAAAACCAGCTTAAGACAAGATTTCTCAAGAAACTAAACCTGCGTTTCATCTGACGCTGATCAAAAACATGTAGCAGCAGCCAAAACAAGGTGTGCTTGAGTTATCAGATTGTATGTCTGGCCCTCATGTTACCCGTAACATTAATGTGAGCTATCTGATGGAGATTCAGTTCGGCTGTCTGCCTGGACCCTTACTGTCTGACTGCCAGCTAACACATAAGCTTGGTGAGAACATAAGTGCATAATAAGCCTCACATGGGATATAAAGTCTAGGTGTAGAAGATCAGAGCACAGAACTGCTCTTCACGACTCATGACTTCACGAGTGACATGCTTGTGAATATTATCCCAGATTGCTGTGGACTCACTTTATCGCCGAGGTAAGCATGAGGAGCGTGCCAGTGGAGGTCTTGTGAGACGTCAGGTACGTCACTCAGATCAGCCTCCACCAGATCTTGATCGAGATACGTGGACACAGGAACTTCCTGTCTGTCACTTCTCAATAGCACCCAGCCAGCCATGTCCATGATCTGCAGGTGGGCAGATTAAAGCAGAGGTATAAGCTTAATGTTCTAGCAATCGGTATTTACACTGAATTCATTTTCACAGACATCCAGTACACAAAAGTTCACGGAAAAGAGCGATAACCTGCAGTTCAAGCAAGTCAGATGTTGATTTTGTACTGTAACTGCTCAGTGGTTTTATTCAGTGAAAGTGTTTTTTCAATGATTCGTTACAAACCAGCTCACGAGTCATCGGTGTGTAAATCAGACTACACTGCTGTATGCTTGTTTTTGCGTGTAGCCTGTGCTGACAACTCAACAGAAAAATGGTAAAATATGATTACTATGTTATTGTACTGTCTGGATATTCAACAGCATAGGAAACACTGGAAGTACCATGACAAAAATATCAAAAATGCATACCAGTTGACAAATCTTTATAGGTATATTTTGGTAACTGGAACATTGCTACAAAAACTGCATACATTTTATAAACAGAGAGGAATAGGTAAGCTTAATATCTCCATAAGACACTTTCTATTGCATTTAACCCTTCAAGATTTTTTTAAATTAATGCTTTTATTCTACAAGCATTAAACTGATCAAAAGTGGTAGTAAAGCCTTTTATAATCCTATAAAAGATTTCTACTTCAAATAAATGCTGTTCTTTTGAACTTGTCATTCATCAGAATATATATTTAAAGAGTAATATGTGGCTTCAAATATGTTTTTATGTTTGTTAATGATTACTGAAAAATGTTTAGCGGCAAATCAGCATATGAGAATGATTTCTGAAGGATCATGTGACGCTGAAGACTGGAGTAATGATGCTGAAAATACAGCTTTACATCACAGTAATAAATTTGATTTTAAAACATACCCAAATAGAAAACAGTTGTTTTGAACTGTTATAATATTTCACTATATTACTGTTTTGCTTTAGTAAGTATAAGAGACTTCTTTCACAAACATAACAAAATCTTACCAATCCCAAACTTTTGAACAGTAATGTATATGCGTATGTATAAAGGTGTATTTCTTAATTTATTAAAGGACAGGTCTTTGGCTGCAGTGGAGTACCTCACTCCTCCGTTTGTCCGAGCTGTGGCAGCGGTCAGTGGCTCCAAAGCAGAAGCACTTGGTGCAGCCTTTAGCATTAGTGGGGTCTAAATGAAACGTTCCCAGTTTGCACTGGTCACAGCGAGAGCCTTCCACATTTTCCTGAGAGAAACAACACATCATTGAAATAACAGAGATGATGAGGGAGAGTCCTGAATTATATATAGGCCTACAGATTCACACACAATAAGAGAGGGGGACAGAAGGAGAGAAAGAGTCACCTTGCATAAACAGCGTCCGGTGATGGAGTCACAGACATCAATCTCAGTTCCTGCCTCGCTGCAGTCACATGGTCTGCAGTTGGGGTATCCATAGAAACCTGGGGCACACCTGTCACACTGACGGCCAACAATGTTGTTCCTGCACCTGAGGAGGGAGTAATGTGCTTCAGAATGATGCAAATAACATGAAGTATGTATTATGTGTTTTCAGTGTCAGCTGATGCTCTAGGATGATGGGATGCCTGTAGCAGTGCTCCTGTCATGTCGGGACAGAACCAACAAGCTCTCATGCTAAAGAGTAAAGCTAATTCAAATATATTGTTTTTATTTATTTATTTGGAAAGGGACCATGTGTGTGTTCACGGTTATATATAAACTGCTCCGGGTGTGTGTTCACTGCTGTGTGTGTGCACTTTGGATGGGATAAATGCAGAGCACTAATTCCGAGTATGGGTCACCATACTTGGCCACATGTCACATCACTTACAATTTTTATTGTATTTATATTAATAAACACTATAATAGTATATTAAAAAATAAGTAGAATAACACTGATATAGAATTAATGAAGAAGAAATACTATGATGATGAAATAATATGTCAGAAGAACTGTCACAGGAATGAGGTATACAGGCGCATATATTATATCCTTGAGACATAATTGTGGAAAAAGTGCTTAACACACACACACACACACACACACACACACACACACAAATATTAATGGTCCTAAAATGGATTCATAAACGTTCAGATTCTTAGAAAGTCGACCCCATGAGCCACTGCATGTAGTTTATGTGTGTGTGTGTGTGTGTGTGTGTGTGTGTGTGTGTCTTGCTCTGCTGTACCTGCACTGGCCGTTGTGTGTGTCACAGCCGATTTCCAGTGAAGCCACTCCAGGCCTGGAGCAGTTGCACATCTCACACCCCAGCAGAGGATGGCAGGCAAACGCCTGGTGTTCACAGGTGACACAGTCTGGCTGCAGGGTCCGTGGAGGACAGATGCACTCGCCTGTGACTGGCTCACACAGACGAGTGCCACAGTTACATGCTAGAGAGAAAAGGACACAAAATCATCCATCCATCCATCCATCCATCCATCCATCCATCCATCCATCCTTCCATCAGGTGGTTGGTGATACTCACGTCTACAGTTGGGGAAGCCGTAGTATCCTGTGGCACACTGGGAACAGTCTCGGCCAATCACGTTGGGTCTGCACTTGCACTGTCCTCCGAAGGTCTCGCAGGTATCACTCTCTGCGCCCACCTCATGACAGCCGCAGGGCACAGCGCCGTTATTGAAGAACGCAGACAGAGACACGGCGGAGTTACGACAGAACGGAGACGCTGTGGACGGGCTGAGAGGAGAGAGGGAGTGTTAAGATGGAAGGCACTTTAATAATGATATATCAGGATATGTTCATGAACAATATATCAGCACCATATTATCAGCTGTATTACAGATTTCTTTAATTTAATAGAATCAGCAATTGTTGCATATTTAATTGTGTGTAATTTACATTTTTACATTTAAGGTTTTATTAATGAATTTATTTAATTATTTAAAAACACTCACTTGAAGTTTAATACTTTAAAAGCACTAATATTTCAATAACACTTTAATCTCAAATTAAATATCATACATTACAAAATACAATTTTCATACCGTACGTTGTTTTGATGTAAACATACATTTACTTGTAGCAGTGCTTTTTAGTATTATTAGTATCATTTTAGTATTATTTATATACTATTATAATATTTATTAATATTTTAAATTAGCTTTTATTTTTATATTTTCAGTTTTCTTTTTAAATTCAAATTTTAATAATTTTGTTAGTGCTTTTGTAATTTTTTTTTATGGTTTTTAATATTTCTATCAATCTTCAATTTCGTTTTAAGTTTTAGTTTTAGTACTTAAACTAGTAGCCTAGGAAACATTTCTAATTTTAATTTTTTAAGTATAAGCTTTTCATCTAATATGTATATTTTATTTTATTTCAGCTTTATTTCAGTCACCAAAAACGATTTTTAATAGTTTTACTTAAGTAAAAATTATTTACAAAACTTAAAATAATGTTGTGTATGTGTTTTAAGTGTTTCATTTTTATATTTATTTAGTCACAATTGTACTGTATTTTAATATCTGCGATGTATTTACTTATTTATTGCCTATTTAAGGCCATTACATGAATATAATCATCCCCCAGAATTTTTATTTTGTGCATTCCTACATTTTTCCAAATGCATAAGTATCATACTTGATGTAAAAGCTGTTTTGTCCACAGTTGCTGATGAAGTCGTAGGATTTGTCCAGTGGCTCCTCAGACAAAAAGCTGGAGCTGTAAGTGCTCTCTGGCACCACCAACACATAGTCCTGAAACACACAAGAGAAAAAGAAGTGTCACTGTTACTGTCAGTTCATTTCACCTTTAGTAAAATATCATAATGACACTCACCAGCCACAATGTCTTCCTGTCTGGAACATGCAGGGTCAGAATGACCTCATAGTCCGTCACATCCAGGGTAATCTGGTTCTCCGACATGACAACATCACGACAACCGTAACCATGGGGACAAAAGGATGCGTTGACGTGGCCTGGAATACAAAGAGTGACCGTTAGTAAAAAAGCATTTTCAGTGATAAAACAGAAGCTCAAGTCAATAGCGAGTCTGTGTTCATTTATTTGCTCACCCTGCCATATGCGTCCTCCGTTGATGTGGACCTGGACGTTGTAAGTAGGGTGCAGGGGCTGATGGTAATGCAGGATGAACACATAACGGCCCAGCGCAGGTACACGTGTTGAATACATTACAGCTTTCTGGGAAAAGAAGCAGGAAACTTGCAGACATGCTTTTGTATTAGCATTTAAGTATCAGAAAGAGACAAACTACAAGACAGGAGCACTGGATGGATAAATGGAGGAAAACAGGTTCTTTTAAAGGAAGAAACAGTAAAAGAGCAATGAGAGTGTAATGGGCCTGATGTACCTGATTAGGGTCCAGAAGCATGTATTCACTGTTATCAGCAGCGGTTGGTGGTCTGGAGGTCATGGGCCTGTCTGCACGCAGGGAGGGATCAGGGGCTGATGCCATAATCGAACCCGGCACAGAAGAAGCCTGACCCTCTTTTAGGACCAGAGACTGAGGAGGATTCTGGAAACGAGACGGAGTGCAGGAGCCGCTGGACAACAGAGAATATAAAACATGAATATGAATAAATAACATATGGATATACTTCACTTTGATACCTAAAACACCTAAAAATCATGTAAATGGCTCATGATCATAGGTACTAATAACTGTAAATATGTAGGATAGTCAAATGTCATAATTTAAAAATGGCTGTAATATAACTAAATGTGATTTCTAGAAAGGTCAGTGCTTGCAAAGCAGTGAAAGGATTTGCTTTTAGGTAAAATGGTAGTTAGAAAAACTGTACACAATAAAAAACAATACAATGAAATAAAATAAAATGGTTAGTACACCAAACAATTAAAACTGAAATAAACCAAAATTAATCTAAAAACAAGTGTTTGAGTGTAATGGTGCATGATGTAACACAAAAGGCTCATGTTGTGTGTATCAGTCACCTGTCTGGAGAGAAGTGCCCATGTGTGCTGATGCAGTGAACTCTGGGCTTCAGGTACTCCATGGTGAACTGCGCGCGAGGGATGAGGAACACTTTGTGCTGGAAGGGAAATCAGACACACACTTGTAAATGGCACAAGTTTATAGTGGGCACAAATAGACTTTATGGCAGATTCAAGCAGAAAAAATAACTCTCACAAGGAAAAAACTGCTTCTGTCTGTGCTAAGCTGGATATCAGCCTCAGTGGAGAGAGTGAAGACCGCCACGCGCTTCTGGTCATCTACAGACACCGCACGGCACAGGAAACTACACACACATACACACAAATCAATCAGCAAATGCACAGAAAAATGAAGAAAAAAGAAAAAGATCAACTGAAGAATTAAACAGCAATCTCCTTGCTTCTTAAAGAATGATTAATATAGAAAAATGGTTCATTAAAACTTGTGATGTTACATTAAAACATTAAATATGACTTATTTTATATGCATTTTATATGCAAACTGCCAAGCCAATCATAAAAGAGGTCATATAAAAGTCTTAAAGGTATGGTATCAAAAACAGCATGGTTAATTCTATGGGAAATGCAAAGAAAACATGACTCGTTCGATGCAAAAAACAAACAGCAGAAATAAACCAAAATACAGAATATGACCCTTAAGTTGAGTACGAATACCTGAAGAAGACAAAAGAAAAGGCAAATGCTGAAATGTCACACAAACACACCTGTATTTGCAGTGGAGCAATGTTATTTCCTCTTGATGAGTGGTTTCACCCTGCGAGTCGACAGACACACTGAACGTTTGTGACTGATCTTCACTGGCGTACTCGACCACCAACACATACTCTCCAGGAACAGGAACACGACCACGCAGCTGAACTTTCATCTGAACGCACAAATAGGGTTTTATTTGTATAAAAATATGATTTTTTGGTATTTATACACTACTGTTCTAAGGTTTGGGTTCAGTAAGATTTTTTAATGTCTGGTCACCAAGGCTGCATTCATCTGAATCAAAATACACTTAAAAAATATATATTGTAAAATATTATCACAATTTAAAATAAATGTTTTCTACTGTAATATAGTTTAAATTTATGTAATTAATTCCTGTGATTTTCAGAAATGTTCAGAACATGCTTACGTCGTTGCCGCTGCAGATGGCCATGCTGGGATGGCGAGGAGTGATCTTTTCAGTGTGGCAGGGTCTGGGCAGGTGATTATCAGACCTGCACTGGGCATCATTGCTGGAGATGGATGGGAACTCATCCAGAGACAGATACATGTACTGCAGACAGCTGAACACACCGAAAGACAGATTACTTCAGTCACAGTGCATATAACAGGCATACACATATGCACACAAAAAGTTGCTGTAATACTGACTTATGACTGGCCTCCTGTGTGTTGCTGTATGAACAGGGTTCAGTCACTTGAAGTTGCAGGATAGCAGCCTCGTAATATGCACTTGGCAACAGCACCAGGTAGTCCTGCAGAGAGAAAGAGACAGAGGACGTGTCCAGGGTGTGTTTATGCAGGAATAATGCAGAAAGCATCTTTTAAGAGGGGGTCCTACCAGCAGAACGCCCTCCGCCTCAATAATCACAGTCCAGGTTCCTGGGTTCAAGACAAATGGCTCCACAAAACTGTTCTGAGGCACGTTCACAAATGTAGGTTCTGAAGTGGGTGCAAAGACGATCTGTTTGGACTGCTCAGAGCCTGCACAGAGAAGGACGGAGATGGAGACCTGTGAGTCACAGCACTGGATGAATCCATAAAACTACTAAGTTACATATTTATTAATTATTAAACAATATCAAGATATCAACTTTTGTACTAAACGAATAGTTTGTTTAAAATTAAAAGCTCTCAGCATTTACTCATGTGGACTTTCATTTTTCTGTGAAACACAAAAGGAGAAGTTTAGCAGAATGTCCGAGCTGCTCTTTTCCATTCAGTGAAAGTAAAATGGGATTGAAGAATCCTGTCCAAACTCTAAAAATGACATAAAACCACAAGCAAATTAAAATGGTGTAAAGATTTGATATCTATTAGATCAGTTTAGAAGCCAATAAAATGGCATCATTATGAAATCCTTGAAACAATTACATTCCTTCTAAAATTCTGTAAATTAATACCAAAATAAGAGGAAAGGGAAATTATTTTGTTATAACTGTAGCATATCAAGACAGCTTTTGGAGTACAGGAGTAAAGGAGTACAGTTATGGAATAATTTATCAAAAGCATTTAAAATATAAACAGAATTGCAGCTCTTTTGTGTAATAGTTTGTTTAGGGTTTACACAATTGGTCATTTGCTGAGTATGTATTTATTACATGTACTGTATATGGAAGCCCATTTCCGCCACTGAATAAAAAATAAAACAAGGTAATTGCGACTTTTTATTGCAAGTTCATATATTGCAATTCTGACTTTATAACATGCAATTGCGAATTGCGAGATAAAGTCACAATTGAGAGGCATAAACTCATAATTGCGAGTTTTAATGTTTTTTTCTTGCAATTGCGAGTTTATATCTCGCAATTCTGACTTTCTTCTTTTCTCACAATTGCGAGTTATAAAGTCAGAATTGCGAGTTATAAACTCGCAGTTCTGAGAAAAAAGGCAGAATTGTCAGATAAAAAGTAAGTATTAATTTGTTTTTTTTTTTTTTTTGTTATTTTTTTTTTGTTGTTTGTTGATTTTCGGATTTCTTCGATTCTTAGTAAAAGCTTAATAAGGGGACGCATGCAGCAAATTAGCTAATAACTAAAATAATAAATAGAGCAGCACTGTTATTCTCTATTATTCTGACAAATAAATAAAGTAAAATTCATATGTCTCAATGAAAATGTCAAAGCCAATGAAATGACCAATGACCTCTCCTTTGGGTTCACCGAAAGAATGAAAGTCCTGCACATTGAACCATCAGGCGTACCTCTTCTGCTGTTCTGATAGGCTGTGATTTTACCATTTGACACGGCCAACCTCGTGTTTACATATCTGAGGATGAAGCGCGTGAGATACATGTCTGCTTCATGCACGTGCACCATCATTTTAACCGTGTTCTGAGATGAAGGACAAGAAAGACAAGGAGAAGAGGAGAGAGGGAAAGAGGAGGGGAGGGTTTACAACACGGTCTGTGTTAAAGACCTGAACTGTGGCTTTCTGATCAAGATGGTGTGATCTGAGATGCAGGTTGCGGTGGGAGTGTGTCTTGGACATGGGGAGAAGAGGGAGGGTTTGTGAAAAGAGCAGGAGAGCAAAGGATTTAGGTGTGGAAGGTAGAAAGACGGAGAAAAGCAGATAATTGAAACAGAAGGGTGCTCAAAAACTTACAATTTACAATTAGGAAGTGTGTGGTGTCTTCAATCACAGAGACCCGCCCCCTCACGTCCACACCCCCGCGGTTCACATAGTGCAAGACCACATGAAACAGGTCTGGAGACCCAACCACCACCTCAACCAGAACCCAAGGCTAGAGAGACAGAGAGCGGCCCACAACAGAGACACAGAAAAAGAGACAAACGCAAAGCCGTTGCTCAAAACCACCACCAAGCAGCGCTACAGCCCAACACAGCAGCCAATGTGCGCAAGCAGCACCAATCAAAAGCCCTGATCGAAGCCCTCAGCCAAGCCACAGACACAGTGCATTTCAATCACACATCACTCAACACTACATCTCAGTCTAATTTTACACACATGCATAAACATTAACATCTACAAAATGATAATAAAAAGGTTTAATAAATTAATTTTAAAGTTAAAATAAGTATTATTCATTATATTCACAGTTATTCATAATATTCGCACTTCTGTTATAATTAACATCATTATTTTCGCAACATGAAACAGCATTACTAACATACTTTACTTCTGTAAAGTGACATACAGTGTTGATATCCAACAAGAAAAAAGTGCTTTACAAAAAAGTAAATACACAAATTGCTACAATATATAATATTTAATATCTAATAATATGTACTAATATAATAATAATAACGATGATGATGATTATGATGATGATAATTAGGGCCTGAGCCCTGCAGTGGGAGGACACTATTGGAATTGCTCCATTTCTTCTTAAAATGATTGTTTTCACTGTTGTTGTTACAGATTTCTTCTTCTTCATCTTCTCCAAAAATAAAAATAATTTGCAATAATAATAATAATGATGATGATGATGATGATAATTAGGGCCCGAGCCCTGCAGTGCGAGGACACTATTGGAATTGCTCCGTTTCTTCTTCTTATTATTGTTATAACAGTTGTTGTAATAGATTTATTATTAATATCATTGCAAATAAAACCAATATTAATAAGAATTATAATTATTACTGTTGTTTTTATAATTTTATTATCAATATATTAGATTGTATTATTATTATAGCAATTTTTTATAATTATTAACCATTCAATATGTTGTTGTTTTATAAATGTTTATTATTATTATTATTATTATTATTATTAGAGACTATTATTATTAATAATATTAATATAATAATAGCTATTGTTGTTGTTGTTATTGTAGTTTTTATTATTAATATTATTGATTATTATTGTTATAATAATTCAAGATTATTTTAAATAATACTAATAATAATTATTACAAAACAATAATAATAATAATTGTATTATTATTTACCATTCAATAGTGTTGTTGTTATTATTCAAATAAATAATAATAATTATTTTAGATTATTACTAATAGTATCATTAATATTAATAAATTATTATCACTTTTATTGTTATTATTATTATCACTCTTGTACTTGTTATTGTAGTTTTTATTAACATTACTATATTATTATTATTATAAGAATTTGTTATTATTATTTACCATTCAGCAATTTAATAAATTGATTTCAAGTGTGTGTTTGTGTACCTGTATGGGGGACATCTGGGCATATCCCCTCCAGCTGAAGCTCTCAAACTCCAGAGGACTGTAACCAAATCTCACTGGATGTCCATCCATAGTGGTGCCTTCCTCCACCTCAAACTTCATATGTTGATGTTGTGGGGGTGTGGTGATTTGTGATGTGTCTGGGGTATAAAATAAGAGTCATGGCAGCCAGCCACACATAAAAGTGATAACTGCACACTGTCTGCTGTATCTGTGTGTGCTTTTCCCCGTCACTCACTGGTTGCATTTGGGTCCCTCTACGTTGGGTCTGCATCGACATTTCCCGTGCCACTCTCGTCACTCGCCTGGTTGAATTTGGGTTCAATGTCACACTGGCAGCCTACATGCACACAGTGGAGAGAGTTTTAAACCATCTCTTCATTACCCTCCAGCTCTTTCTAGTTTTACACTACATGCACACAGTGGAGAGAGTTTAACCCATCTCTTCATTTCAGTATGTTCTTCTGAAGGTTGAAGTACCCATCCTTGCACACATTACATGTGCCGCTGCACACGTTGGGTTTACAGTAACACTGGCCGGTGCTCTGGTTTACACACAGATGGAGGTTTGTTTACTACACTCTTGAATTGCATTTTTAAGATGGCTTTATCATTGATATTTCCATACCTGTGCGCACTCTGCAACCTCACTCATAGTTCCTAATGTATTACAATCACAGCCTGCAAAATCAATCATAATATATATTAGCAGCGATAAATAATCTGTTTTATTTTATATGCAATTTAACTTATGAGTTACAGATTTGAAAATTACATTGCCACCAAAGCTAACAAAATGGCAGTCATTTTGCGCTGTGTGTCCAAACTTTTCTCTTACTTGAGCATCCATAGACTGTATCAGGAGAAAGATTCCAGTAGAGAGGCTTACAGCGATCACACGCCACCCCCTCTACATGCGGCCGACACTCGCAGGAGCCCTGAGAAATACAAAACAAGCACTGAGAGTCTGGAATAGGAATTGATGTTTGTACAAATGACAATGTCCAAGATCCTCATTTACAGCGTTAAAAAAAACAATGTACTTGGACAGCAGTGTACGCTCTGAACAGTACAGTATGCAAATGTTTTTGTCGGGTCTGTCACACTTCAATGCAACATCAATCTAATGCATCCTCGCTGAATATAAGCATTATTATTTTTGAACAACAAAAAAATATTTTTCTCTAACTGCAGAATTGCTACATACTGCACACACTGTTGTTTAACATGATATTTTGTTACATTCACTAAATATTTAACATATATGCAGATATGCATAGTATGAACAGCATGAATAATTTACAGCACAATATGCTTTATGCTAGAACTCCATTTTGAACGTGGCCTTGTTTAATGTAGAAAGCTCAGTTATACTCACCACAGTGGGCAGGATGTTATTATGAACAGAGCCTGCTGGGTTACAGGTCCCGACTATAGCACAGAAAAGAAAATCATCAGAACTACTTTAAATGAATGTAATACACAGGACCATGAATATTGTTTGAGCAACTGGTTTAAGTTAGACCACCTTGGCAGAGGGGAAAGCCATATGACCCAGGACTGCAGCTATCACACCTCTGACCCACAACGTTTGGCAGGCAAACACACTGACCAGACACTGGATCACAGGAGCTGAAGCGAGAGCCCTCCACTGAACAATGACATGCTGAAACAGCGAGATTTCCATTTAAAATCAGCCGTTACCGCAGACAATATTTCACTTGGTAGTGTTGCCCTGTAATGAGAGTCATGTGACTTACGTGTGCAGCTGGGATAGGAGTAATATCCGGGTGCACACTGGTCACATTTAGGGCCACTGTAGTTGGGTCTGCAGCTACACTGACCCGACAAGATACAGTCGGAGTCTAAAGATGTGCGAGGGTCACAAGTGCACACTGGGAAATAGAATCAAAAAAGTTACAATCGAGATAATACAGACAGTGAGTCTGCAAACATCAGACTGAGCCTTTCTTTAGTATGTGTGCGTGTCTCACCCTGGCAGTTTGGATATGAGTGGAACCCTGAGCGACACTGATCACAGCGAGGACCAGTGAACTCTGGCCTGCACAAACACTGACCGGCCGCATCGCATATCTCAGGCATAGAGCCCACATCACTGCAATCGCAATCTACAGAGCGAGAGAGAGAAAGAGAATCGAACGGAATCAAATGTTAATCATTTTGAATTCAATAAGAAATGCTTTCGCAATCCATTTTATTTTTATTTTATAAGTGAAAAAGGACATTTAATGAGAATGTCAATAGTCAATATTGATGAACTTGCATGGTAGACACAATTTTGCCTGAATGATTTAGAGTTTTAAAGCAAATCAGCTGAGTAAAAGATTCAGTGATTTATAAATACAGTAACTTTTTTGTTTCTGAATGATTGAGAGTTTTTAAAATAATATCAATTTGGATGAGTAAATTATAAACTTATAAAGAAAGTCACTTTTTTGTTCCTAAATGGTTGAGAGTTTTTTTTTTTTTTAATCTATTTGGATGAGTAAATGATTCAATGACTCGCTCACAAAGAAAGTCACTTTTTTGATTGAGAGTTTTTAAAAAAAAAAAATCTATTTGGATGAGTAAATGATTCAGTGACTCACTTTTTTGTTCATAAATGAATGTTTTTGAATAAACCAATTTGGTTGAGAGAATGATTCAGTTGACTCACTCATAAAGACAGGACAGTCACTAGTTTTGCTTCAGAATAAATCAGTGTTTTCGAATGAATTAGTTCCTGATTGAATCAGTGTTTTTGTACAAATTTATTTCGTTGAGAGAACAATTTAAATGACTTCATACAGATAGTTGCTTGATGCAACCTACTGGTGAATTGATGTAAACTGCAGAAAGAGTGACTGAAATGAACAGGTACTGATGAATCAAACAATAAGACCAAGAATGTGTGTTAAGAAAGTAAATAGGGTCGATTATAAATTCATACTGACCTTAAACAGAGCAGTAAAAGAACAGGAAACAGTTATTGTGGCTGTAGTATAAAGTTCACGGTTTGGCAGTAATCATGGGGGATTTTGAAGTTTAGTGTGATTAGAGTTGGCAAGGACTCACATTGGCACAGTGTGTAGTTGAAGTAGCCGGGCGCACACTGCTCGCATGAATACCCCTGAAACCTGCGCCGACACACACACTGGCCCGTTACTGCGTCACAGGACCCATCCAGACAGCCCTGGCCTAAACACTAGTAACGAGTAGAAATATGGTGTGGCCCCTTTAAGAGCTGCACGCTCCCAGTTAAACTGTTGATCTGCATTGTATGTGCGTTTTGAGCACCGCATGTATGTGTATGTGTATGTTTGAAGTCTGCGATCTGCCATAAAGCCACAAGAAGAAGATGAAGCAGACTGCTGTGAAGCGTGTTCACAAGAGTTCTAACAGTTCGGACATTGCGTGAATCAGAGGTAAAAATGTTATAAATACTGTTCAGTTTCTTGTACAGACCGATCGTTTTGTGTCTTTACACATCAATGTATTGTCACGAGCCGCAGGGTTTAATTTGGATTTTTCTGTGCATGTTTTTTTTCTCTCTCATAGATTATTTTACCATTGCCAAGCATTGTACAGCTGAGAGACTGCAACGGCTGAAGCTAAAAATCATAATTTGTGTTCTACTGAAGAAACAAAGTCACCTACATCTTGGATGCCCTGGGGGTAAGCAGATAAACATCACATTTTCATTTTTGGGTGAACTATCCCTTTAAGTGAGCTGTCCCTATTTGTTCCGTACGCACAGCGTTACACATTGACAGCCTGGCGGGAAGGGAGAAGAGCTAGAATGTGGGCATGTTTGCATTGCCTATGTCACTGGGTGGTATACTGTGCTCCAAAACACTCAAACTATGCACAACATCAACAGCAGTTCAGCAGACAGACAAACACCGATGTGACAATCTGCATGTGTTTGCTCAGATGTCACCTGCTGCAGTGGATTACACAGGAAAGACAAAAATGGGCAGAATGGGACAGCAATGGACAGGCACACACATATACATAATACAGAGAGTGTGTGTGTGTGGGGGGGGGGGTCCTTACGCTGGCAGTTGAGGCCGAAGTGACCAGGAGCGCAGGTGTCACAGTGTTCTCCAGTGAATTCAGGTTTACACACACATGTATTGGTGCGAGGGTCCCGCCTACAGGAGTTCCCTTCTGTACCTGCAGCACTGCACTCGCAATCTGCACAACACAAGAACATAACAAAAAATGTATGAGAAATCAACGAATAAGAATGAGACTGAAATCAGGTTGAATCAAAAATTTGCATCAAGTTGAATCCAACTGAATCAAATCGAGGTCTTACTGATGAGTTCCCCTGCAGGTCTGGCCTCTCCACTGATGTACCCCTCTGACAGAAATAAACACAAGCAAACAAATGGTATAATCAACCAGGAGAATTTCTTTACACGCATATATACTAATCACTTGTTTGATAGCTGAGATTATTATCCACACTGGATGAATTCAGCTGAAATATACTGCCTGGAAGCTTCAAAGACACACAGAGACTTACGGTAGCATTCAGGGAAGACTTTGTATCCCTCCGCACACGTGTCACAGTTCTCGCCGGTGTAATTGGGTTTACAGTAACAGCGTCCGGTCAGATCCTCACATGTGCCGTCAGTGAACTCAGACTCACACTGACACTCTGCAAAACACATGAGAGAATCATGGAGAAGCAAGCAAAAGAAAGGAACACGCTTTATCAGTATCAGTATCAGTATGCATGCATACAGTACAGTTAAATTTTCATTCATATTTACGTATGACCAGTGCTGTTATTAACTAAAACTAAAATGATTACAAATAATGTTCATTAATTGAAGTAGATGAAAAATGTAAACTAACATTATAAATATTGTTTCGGCGACATTTCAGAAATGAAATAACTTTAAGTTACATACCAAATGCTAAAAATACTAAAATGACTAAAACTAGAATAAAAAAAAATTACAAAAATGAACTAAAATTAAATATATATATATATATATATATATATATATATATATATATATATATATATATATATATATATATATATATATATAATAAAAGTTAATAAAAATAATATACATTATAATCTTATATAAACAATACTAAAACAATACTGTGTAAGTGTGCGTGACTGGAGACTCACTTGAACAGGCGAATGGGGACTCCAGAGGATGATCAGGTGATCTGTAGTACCCAGGAATGCAGCGCTCACAGTTGATGCCTGTGGTGTGATGCTGTGAAAGAATAAAAATCATAGGATGTACTTGCAAAAACATCAACAGCTGTTTCCAAACATAGTGAGTGTGCATTTGATGCCCACAAAATGTTGCATACATTTATGTTGCCCATATATGTATCTGTGCCACTTTCGTGTTATTAGTGTGTTTGTACAGCTGAGCCCACCTGGCATTCGATGCACACTCCTCCGCCCCTGTACTGTCCCTGAATGTTGAGACTGGCTCTCCGCTGTTCGATCTCTGGATCATAATAGCACTCTGATGAGTGTCTGTGGCAGTTACACGCTGCAAAAACACACACAACACAGTTACGCCACTATATAATCAGCCTGAAGATGAAACACGCTGAGCTTAATAACTCAGTGCAGAGATGTACAGTATACAAGTAGGACAGATATAAAACACACACATCAGTGCCAACCTGAAGAGTTCAGACTGTCCCGAGAGGAATGACAGCAGAGAAGGGAAAAATAAAGAGAAAAGAGTCATTAGCAACGAGTGAAGTTAGCAGGGAGAAAACGAGAGATCGTAGCTGGAAATACAAGTTAAAACATATTGACAGAATTAAAGCAATAAGCCCCAAGAAGTCATGGTTTACAGAGAATTTATTACAGCTAAGGGGCATTGTTAGGCTATATTACAGTGTTATAAATTCACTGTAAACCACGGCTTCACGGGGCTTATTGCTTTTATAAAACGGTTATTCCATATAAGCTTTCACAGAATAAAACAGAGCCACTTTACCCACTCTCTCTACATGGCACCACGTGCCACTCAGAATTCAAGATTCTGAGCATTTCTGAACTTTCTGAAAGTCACACTCATACTTAATGATTAAATGTAATTTCTTGTAATACATAAATACGCAATACATAAATGTCATGTCTATTAATACATAAGAGCACTGTTAGAAAGAATAAAGAAAATGCTGTTCTGCCATCAAGAAAGGAAGAAAAAAAAGAATCTCCCACAGGAGAGAAATCATGTTTTGTGAACAATGTGTTGAGGAGGGTACTATATCTTTGTTTTGTTGGCTCACTGGATGCAGAGAGAGGAAAACTCACGTTCACATTCATTGGCACTGTAAGTTGTGGCTGGCTTCCATGGAAACTGGTTGAAGCCGGGGCAGCAGCGTTCACATGACGGCCCACAAGTGTTGTGCTGGCAGTCACACTGAAGCCTGACATAAAAGACCAATCACAGGTTAACCATCAAAGACAACCGTACAAGTTTATACCTTCAAACCTAATTCTTTTGTTATATTTATGTGAAGAAATGCATATATTATGTATATGCATTTATTTTGTTAATGTTTAAGAACAAAATTTTATAATGAATTTTATATAGACATTCCCACTGCCATGTTTGAAGGATAGTTTCATGAAAATCACTATATGCATATACTGAAGTACTTCATGTCTATGGGCCTCAAAAGTTTACCATTGCATAATGTCTATCATTTCACATACTATTTTAAAAAGAAATAAATAAATACAAATGCAGTGTTTTAAGTATTCAGTGTATATGTTGCAATACGCAGTAGGCTATTTAACTGCAAACCACTAAGCTACTTAACTCCCCCCTTTGTATAATAAAAAAAAATATAATAATTAAAATTAAATTGCCCACACCTAGAAAAGATGTATGTTGTATGTTGAAATATACAGGTGTGAGAGTCTCAGGGGAAAACATCTGGTCTCCTATATATCCCCATTGCATGTATATGAGTAAAACTCCATAATATCGGTTACACACACGCACTATATCTCCTATACAAAGGAAATCACAAAGAACAGCAGATTTAACAGAGATCTGTGAAGGTTATGAAAACCCTCCGTCCTCTCCAAACGCAATGTTAGCATCTGTTTCTTGTTGCTATGATCTGTATTAACCCTCTGGGTTTTGATAAGTCCCACACACGAGAGAGTTTCTTTTTTCAAACTGACACATCTGACACCTTCCAGGTGGTTTATATTCCTGTTTGCCCACACTGAACGATGCAGGAACGACACACTATTTGTCAGCAGGGACAAAAACTATGACCGGTGAATATATCTTGATTATGACATACAAAGGGTCAGAAAAAAATCTCTCAAGATTCCTGAAATATTACATAAACAGCGTGATCTGCTTTATGTCCAAAGGTCTGCTGCACAAAAGGACCACACATTCGCTTGAATGCTTGTAAGATTTCATTACATGATCAAAGCAGCTAAATTAATGCAGCCACTGTATACGTTCAATCTTTTGACAAGCTCGTAAATCCAGACGCCTGCAGGGGCTCAGAACTGAAGCCACCATTACTCACTGTCCTGAGACACGTGCCTAGAGGAAGTGACATGCTCTGACTATGAGCCTTCCAGCTAATAACCCTAGTGGAAATATCCTAACAACCTGATCTAGCATTGGTTGTTTTGTGGTATTAGAGGCCCTGTGGCTATTTCTTAAAACTCTGCATTACGTATAAGCTCTCGTTAAAATATTGTGCTTGAAGGAAAATATAATTGAAGGGTGAAAACATGCAAATGAAGACTCCTCAGAGCAGAGCGTCAGGGCAGCATGTATGTGCATGAGCTAGTGGTCTGCTGTGCATATGCATTTTGATGATGAAAGTATAATTGCATCTTACCTTACTTTTATAGTTTTGCATAAGGCAAGAAAACACATTCTAAATAGAATTGGGTGGCAACTACAAGATTTCAGCATCATTACTCCAGTCTTCAGTGTCACATGATCCTTCAGAAATCTTTCTAATATGCTGATTTAGTGTTCAAGAAACATTTTTTATCATCATTTATGTTGAAAACAAAACATTGCTTTTCAGGATTCTTTAAAGGGATAGTAAGTGTTGACTCAATTTTCAGAAATTTTCAAAGAACAGAATGTATTTGAAATGTTTTGTAACATGTCTTCAGTCTCTTTTGAACAATTTAATACATCCCTACTTCATAAATGTATTAACATCTTTCAAAAATATAAAGTCAAATAAAATGTACTGTCCCCAAACTTTTGAATAATAGTGCAAGTACCAGTAGAAGAAAGTGAATAATTGTAAAGCTTCTTGAAGGTTGTGGCACACTGTAGCCTGGCAGGATGGTCACATGCTCTGATGCGATGGTGGATAAATAAAATAAAAATAGTTTTAAAAGTCACTTACCTGTATGGGTCACTGGGGTCTTGGGCATTACAGGCCTCAGCGTGGCCATTACACACACATCTCCCTCCAATACTGATGTCTTTAATACTGTAGTAATACTGAAGAAACATAGTTAGAATAATTTATGGTTTTAAACATGAATGTGAAAGCGTTTCATTTGTCATTTCTGTCTATTTAAAAACTGAATCTTACTCTTCGTGTGACCGTGGGGTCTCTCAGGGCTTTGCCCATCAGGTGACCCAGCAGCGTGTTGGTGCGCAGGAAGCGCAGGCGGATGTTGGTGGCCTTGGTGAACTCCCTCAGAACAGGAGAGTAGGAGAAGTTTGTGGCGCCCGGTCGTCCGTTCACCAGAGACACCACAATCTAAACGTGTGTGAGAGTGACTTAACAATCAAAAAAAGTCTGACTTCACAATCATTCCTAAAGTATAAATACTATAAGTATATAAGTGCATTGACAGAGATATAAGCAGGAGAGAAAGTGGGCAGGAGCCAGTGTTGGGACAGAGTTTGTCTGTGTCTGTACCTCTCCATTCTCCAAAGGGACAATGCGTGAGTACTCTGTTGTACAGATTATATCGTCATCATGGTTGATCCTCTCAGTAGTCCTCTGGCCAAACCGCTCGATACAGTCTCTCTTAGAAGCTGGAGCAAAAACAAAGGCATGAACAAGTCAGTTGAGAAAACCTAAACGTTTGATCAAAATATAACTTCCCTTGCAATGACATCTCAGCCACTCAAATGAGATCCAAAATCAATTCCTGGACAAAGTCCTGCCCTACATTTTTTATTTTTATTTTTATTTCCAAGAAGTTGTTTCACCTGGATATAATTCATATTAGGAAAAAATTGATGATCACAGCTTCTGTTTCATGCCGGCTTTAAGTAAGTGAATTAGTGGACTTTGATTTGATTATTAATATCTTTAATTACAATTCCATGTAAGAATGTGAAAGTGAGAGGAAACACAAGTGATTTAATATCATGATACGTGTACTGAAATAGTAACTGATAAAGATTTCTAAACATGTTATCGAAAGAAAATAACCATTTTAATAAACATGTTTAAACAAAACATAATACAAATGTATTTCAAATTATCATTAATAACTATTAATAAATATTAAATAATAAAAATATGATTTAATATAAAATAATAAATTAATGTAAACATAACATATGAGTATAAATATAATTATAATTTATATAAATTATGAAATTAATATAAACAATATAAAGTGTAAGTGTTTTCCACCACGTTATATTTCTTTCTGGATATAGTCGCGGAATAACAATGTAAACCATGATTAACACTTCAAAATAGACTTTACTGAGAATGCGGGAGTTGAAAAACACATTACACAAGACAATAACCGACAAAGGAGAGAACAGAATAGGTAGTATACATACACACATGGTAAATGAGGGAACTAAACAGAAACAGCTGGACGAGGATTAACTCATCAGAAACCATGGAAACTAATTCATAACAGACATAACAGGAACTGAACTAAACTGAACATAACAGTGACACTCACAATATAGCACATCTTGTCATGCTGCCAATTTTTCTCCAAAAAAATAAATAATCGATCAATAAAAATTAATAATGAACTCAATGTTGGACTGAATATTCTCTCTAAAATCTGCCACTTACAAAGTATATGTCACACATTAATCTGTCACACAATGTTCTCTCTTCTCTCCATCTTTCTGCAGCGCTCTGTCTTTGTTCTGTACAGAGTCGTGGAGGCAGCTGTGGGCTTGATGGATTGTGAGCTGATGGAATATAATGTTTCATTATGCCGATAAAGCAAAACCTACAAATGCCAGCCAAGGACTGCAGTTATTGTTGACAGGATTATGCTGCCACCTACAGCACCGATGGCCTTTACTGACAAACAAAACAACCCAATATGTGTGAAAAAACTGAGAGAACTGGCCAAAACCTGACCTTTCTCACCTAACCCACACTTCCATTCCTATTCCTAAAGGCCACACGCTCTTCACAAAGTCGTTTTCAGTACATAACACCTAAGTACAATGATAAAATGCTCATTTCAGTTATACTCACAGGCAAAGAACTGCCACGGCTTGTATGTTTTCCCAAAGTCAATGGAGTGCTCCAGCACCCACAGGTCCGGCCGGGGCGAGTTGGCAAATTTGATGAGCACATATGCAACATGGAAAAGCTGGGAAGAATAAAAATTATTTCAATGTAAGTTCACATATGAATGTCTTATATTAATGAAGCCGATGAACTTCCAGCAACTTTTCACATGATGTCATCACATACGAGCTCAAAAACAGATGAAATCTTCTGTCATATCAGTCCTGTCTCTCAGGCTGTCTGATGGGAGTGACCCTGCATTAATAAACATCAGTTATGGCTCTGAGTTCATATTACTGCCAAAGCAATGCTGTTTTTACATGACTGATGGACTGATTGTGTGTTTTTTTTTTTTTTTTTTTTTTTGTTGCACTGCACATATGTTAGGAACTTGACAAGAGATGCAATATGCTTCTCTCAAAAGGCAGGATGTTTTAGATGGGGATGAGATTACATCCAACGATTTGGCTGTTAGATGGTTACTTATTGGCAAAAATAATTTTATTTGGTTTGGCTGGGTTGGGTTTACTGCAGCATGAAGTAAGTGTGTTTGAAATGTTCAATAAAAATCCAGTTGTCTCCAGACTCCCTTGGGCTTAATGATCGCATAAATTCCTCTTTTGAATGCTTTCTGCATTTTCTTTTGTTTCCATAGTGATAAGAGTGGAAGCACATATAGAGGACACATGAATGCTTCACCAATCATCAAGCAGCTGAAAAACCATGTCTGAACCTGCTTTAGCGTGACAGAAATCGTGTATGTAGAGGGACGTCACATTCATGCCCCTCACCCTCATCTACACTCTTTTCCAACTTATTAGCCTATATTTTTTTGTGAGGGCCTTAAAAGATAATTGGTAATTTGTTTAATTTATATCACTCATAATATTCAGAGACAAAGTGACTTTAACATGAGGAACAACACAAGCAATTTGTAGATAGATAAACCAGAAGTGCAATGCAGATGAGAAGAGAACAATGTTTTAAAAATAATTAAATACATAGGAGTTGTAGATTTGTATAACAGGATTTTTTTTATATGTTTGTTTTTTGCATATAATTGCACACCTAATTGCTTACTTTCTTCAAATTCTTAAGCCCAAGCACGAGTAATAGTAGTAATGATACTTAGCAAACACCACTATTCATGCACATGAAAAACATCTTAAAGAAAGAACATACAAATCAAGATTACAGCGTATTTCAGCCTACAGAAGACCCACAAAAAACAAGTCGAGACTTGAAGTTACGAGGCACATGGGTACAGATAAGGAATTTCTGGCTTCTCAAGGCTAATATGTCAGTAAGAGAAGACAAAATAATGAGTTAAGATAAGAGATAATGCAGAGTAGACAGAGGACAAGACAACTGAGAGAGAATAAAGTAAGATAACTATGTCTAGAAACCAGGATTTTGAAGATTTATACTTACACGTGCATAAATGTGTGTCCTGACACACTGTGGTGTTGAACGCTCTTATTCATAGCTGAACTCTGGCTACTGTAAGCATCTGAGCATGTGTGAACATGAGCAGACATTGGTGATCTGCACTCAAAATACCGCATTGTGACAAAACATACAGCACTGAAGAAAAGGCCTACACAGCTTTCTGCTACGCTGATCGGAAGCTCTGCACACTCTGCAGATTTATATGGGTTTTTTCATGCGGTTTCAAGTAAAACACACACACAATGGGTTTTTTCATGCATTTTAAAGTATAGGTAAAGAAAAGTAAAAAAAAAAATAGGATTTTTTAAGAGTTTTAAGTATTTTTATTTTATGTTTTAAAATTAATTAATAAAACATTGGTATATTCTTTATCACTAGCATACTACTAAAATGTCACGCTTATTAAGGTAAATCTGCTTTGAAATATATTTATCATGAAAAGCCCCATATAATAGAACTGAAAATGACACATTAACTTGACAGAAATAAAACATTTCCCAAATAATATTCCAATATTATAAGAAAGCATGTTGGAAAAAACATGTTGTATTCATAATAAAACACTTACTATTTCACAAAGTACAAGTCTGGGACCAATAAGATTTTTTTTTTTTTTAAATTGTTTTCAAGATGCTGTTTGATGTTTTATTAAGTTATTGATAGATTGATAAAAAATATTAATTTAGGTTTTTAGGTTTAATATTAAGCAGCACTGTTTTCAACATTGATAATAATAATAAGAAATGTTTCTTGAGCAGCAAATCATCATATTAGAATGATTTCATGTAGCACTGAAGACTGGAGTAAAGGCTGCTGATGTGTATATAGCCCTTTCTATATTGTAAGAGGTCTGTACCACTGAAAAGTTTAAAATCCTACTTTAAGCCATGAGCATCTAAATGTACATGTAATTGAATTGACCTATTAGCACACTTAGACAAATGTACGGTCGGCTCCAACATACTGCATCTAAACCACTAAACCACATGCTCCTGTGCGGGAATGTTTGGAAACCACAAAGCCACTGAAAGGCATCTATACTTTCATAAGCCCTCACTGACAAGAGAGCTCTTGTGCTGATTTCAGCTTATATCATTCCTGCACACAGTATGGAAAAACAACATGCTGTTCATCAGTTCTCACCTTCTAGACACCGATGACATGCATAATCACACTTCATTTCCTGGGAATGCTGGATGGGCAGCTTAGATGTAAGTGTGTGTGTGTGTGTGTGTGTGTGTTATTGTGTGTGTTTGTTTGTTTGTGTTTGTGTGTGTGTGTGTGTTTGTGTGTGTGTGTGTGTGTGTGTGTGTGTGTGTGTGTTATTGTTATCAGCCCTTAGGCACATGAGGGGGTTAAGATGAGCTTGAAGGATGGTCATATGTTTACACCTGCTCTGCATGCCTGAATCCCATCCTCCCTTCCGGGAAAAGTACTACTATCAGTCTGGGATAATTTGAGCATTCCAGCAATATTGATTAGGGATACCTTTGAGGACCATGACTGGATTTGGGAATGCTTGCTAAAGGGTATGAGGGAGGGTTGAGGTGGTGGGATCTGTGCATTCCAAACATAATTAACCATTACATCTTACAATCACCTCTCAGACTCCCTGTGACCAAAGTCCCTTTAAGGCAAGTCATTTAACTCAGAAGCCATCTTTGAAACGTCTCTTTGATTGTGGGAACATCAAATTCTCCAAAACTGTTCTCCAAGCTTACGATTAAATTTCATATTTGAAATCACCAATGAAATCTGACAACTGCCTCATAATGTTGTTTCTTATGGTCCAATAGCATAAAAAACAAAAACAAAAAAAAACATATTTTTCAGGCTACACCAGCTAGTGCACAAGCGCAGTCCTAATCGTGCGTCTCAGAACGCTGACTGTTTCTATAGCAACCGGGACTTCTAACGGCAGCTGCTGTGACATGATGACTTTACCGATTAGCGATTGGCTCTTTCATTTAGAAGGCGGGGCTTCCTTAGGTAGAGCGGCCATACTAATCATTACATTTTTTCCCATTCAACACCATTTAAAACTTGGGTATTCTATAGTCTTTGCTATGACTTAAACTCGCTATGTTTTTACTAAACTTGATGCAAAATGAGTTTGCTGTATCCTTCTTGCTTCCATCATCATTACCGCTATCCTAAACGTTTTCCTGAACAGGCGTTTTTCTGGTTCCTTTTGACATGGGAAGATCAGAGGGAGTGGGCTATCTGTGTTTGCCTTTCATAAACTGTGAGGTCAAGTGGATAATTGTTGCTAGTTCAGTGTTCAACCTGATGGTTCTGCTCTTAGCTTCTCCTGCGAGTCTCTGGGAAAGAGCGGTGAGTGTTTTCTGCATCATAGATGCTGTCCAGACTCTAATTAGACATCACTGCTAGAGTGTCTTATCTGTGTTTGTCCCATCTGCTCTAACACACACACACACACACACACACACACACACACTGGACTCAAAGGGAGTTCTCATGGCTCTCTCCCAAACAAATGAAACAAAGTGAAACATGCTTCAGGTACTTCCATGAAGTTTTAGTATTTGAAGACCACAAAGGAAAAAGAATGAATGATTCAATGACTCAGTCATAAAGACAATGACTTCCAGAATATTCCACAATAAATCATCAAACTAAAAAGGACAAGCTGAGATTGATGAATGCAACTCATGAAGTCTCTCTCCCTGTACTCCTCAGTGAAGTGTTTAAATAAAAGTGAATGTATGGGCTCTGTGTATAGCCTTGATCAAGCATTAAAAGTCTTGAATCATTGGTGGACCCTCACCTCCTCTGCCACTGAAGAGTCCTGAAAGAGGAAGCAGGAAACAAGAGCCAGCGCCCTCCAGCCCAGTGCAGTTGGAAAGCTTTTTGTGCTCCTCTGGGAACTCGCTGAGGGGTTAAATGTGGTGAAGGCAGGTGCCCTCTCATTCAGCACCATGAATCACCATAGTGCTATATTAGACATGGTTCGGTCTCAACTGCAAACAGTTTTCAATTGTGGTCTAGATCCGGATCAAGAAGGAACAGCTGTGACTGACCACTGAAGTGATACAAGAAGACCATAAATCAGATGTAAGATCTTTACTAATTATTATCTCATAAAACTTATACAATTTAACAACAATTTATTAAAAATGTAGCAAAAAGGGCCGATTTCAATCGGAGTTGCACAAAAATCAGATTTGGGCTGACAGTCTGAACAAGGCTATATAGAGACATGAACATGAAGGGTTCATTTTTTAATAGCAGTCTTTTTGTGGTTTAGTATTCACAGACTCGAGTCCATATCACGATTTGATTAAGTGTACAGCTCTACTTTTGATTAATTTATCCAAAATTTTCCAAACTTCATGACATTCCGCGTTATATAGTAAATTCCATTTTGACTGGATTCTGCAATTCCAAATTTGCCAAACTTTGTGACATCATGCATTAAATAGTAAATTCCAAATTCCTTTTTCTTTTTAAACCCTGCCTTGTCTCATTCAGACTGTCTGAGCTTTGGTCAGAAGCCACTGTTGGCTCTCACAGAAGGTTCAGGCTGGTCATCATTTGAATCAGAACCAGAGCGGTGGTCTTAATCTCTTTCTTTTACTTTCTCTACATTCTGACATGCCAGAAGTCTTTCTTTTTCTTTTTAAACCGTGTCTCGTCTCAACCTGACTGTCTGAGCTTTGGTCAGAAGGTGCTCTGGATCCTCCAGCTCTTGCTTCGTTATTGTCTCTGACAGAAGGTTCAAGCTGGTCATGATAGGAATCAGAACCAGATCTGTGGTCTAATCGCTTACTTTTACCTCCTCTGCTTTCTGACCTGCCAGAAGTCTTTATTTTTGACATATTCTCTGCTTTCTGACCTGCCAGAAGACTTCCTTTTTCTTTTACCGCCCTGTCTACATTCTCTGCTTTCTGACCTGCTGAAGGTCCAGGCTGTTTCATCATCTGTGCTGTATCTACTCATATGTGTCACCTTCCAACGAGCACTCTGGTGAGTTATTGATATACATCGGGGTAAAAGCCAGAGCTGTGAGAATCAATTAAAGAATCAGGGTTGTGGTTTGATCTCCTTCTTTTCGGTTGTCTAAGCTTATGACCTGCACTCTCTTTTTCTTTCTTTTCAAACACCCTGTCCTATAACAACCTGGCTGCCTGAGCTTTGGTCAGAAGGTGCTCTGGATCCTCCAGGTCTGTCCTCACTATTGTTGACCAGATCAGAAGGTCCAGGCTGTTCTCCAAAAAAACCTGTGTTGAGAGCAGTGAAGTGACGTGGTATGTGTATTTGTGGAAGAGTCCTCCAGATATCCCTGTCTATAACTGTTGCGTTAATCACATATTGTGGACAAAATTCAGTCAAAAGTAACTCATCGACATCATCTAACTGAATGACAACTGCAGGGAGGTTACCATCAAAAGGGTCACCTTCTGCCATCTCAACTAGATACTAATGTACTGAACTACAAACTGCTATTTTATTTGCAGAGGTCACCTGCTCTGTTTATCGTTGATGAAGGTGTAATTTTAGTTTGTGATCTTTAGGGTTGTGTTTCAGTGTAAACAAACCAAAACGGACACTTTTGAAAATGTGCGTATCCTTGATACATAACATAACATAACATAACATAACATAACTGACTCTCTTTTAGTTTCCATCGCAAAACTGCACTGAAACTGCCATCTAATCAGGCAGGAATTTTAGGCAGAATCTTAAGGTAGCTGCTCAGCTCTTTTTGTGGAAACTGAAGCAAAAAAAAAATATCTAAATACAGTGTTTGAGGAGTGATGGGTTAGTAACAAGCATGCACCCCCAAGCTGCTTCACGTCGTCTGTATTTGAAGCCCTCCTCTCTCATTCAACCTTTTATGACCCTTCAAATGGAGGTCTTTTTTGGCTTGGTTATCTGCCCTGTTTATCTCAGATGGAGAGAAGGATGGATTTATCACTCTTTCTGTCATTCCTCTCCTGGGTTCTCATGCTTGGGGGCAGAGTTTAGAAATCCTTTTAAAGGACACCCTGAAAATGTTTATCAGCACTCTGGTGCCATGTTTTAATGCATCTACTGTATACTATATAGACAACATACAGAATATAGTTGCTTTCGTGGGCGTCAGTGGCATGCTGAAATCTGCATGTAAGATTTTTAAAGTGCCTCCTTTCTTGGCCAGTTTCTCTGTCTCTTGATTAAAAATGGGGCCTAAAAAATGTCAAAAGGCCAGTTAAAAAAGCCCCCTTCAAGGCAAAGGGAAATGGTATTTATATCCATCTGTTTGCCCCCTTAACCAAAGTGACCCCTCTCCGCAACAAACACACTTACACGTTTGTTTACACCACTGGTCATCCTGGAAAATCCAGATAAAAACATAGTTTTTAGTTGAAAAATGACTATAGATAAATGTAACAATATAGATATGACAAGTCTGACTGGCTTTCAAAATTTTTATCATACATCAGCTGGGAAAAAAACGTTCTGAAAGTGATTCCAATGATATCGTTCCTCTGTGTCATTATATACTGTGTCATTTACTTCCCTTTCTCAAAGAATTATAATGATTATTAAAACGTAATCATTAAAGTTCATTATAGTTATTGTCTATCGTGTAAACAGGTCTTAAATGTTGTGTAAAATAAGTTCTACATCCTTGCTTTCTAGTCAAAATTGGCACTGTCCTACAGCAGCCCCAAAAAAAGTATTTGGACACTTCAGCCACAATTAAAAATGTAAAAATGCATTTGCATTACATATCAAATAATCAAAACAAGACACGTTTACTTTAAAGAAATATAGCACAAGCACAGTTTTTAGTCAAAACACCTCACAAGTTTGTTAAACTGCAAAATATAAAACAAATATAAAGTTCAAATGAATTAATATAAAATATTTTGGACATTTTCCGGTTGCCAAACTTTGTGCATCATGTACATTTGTATATCAACATGTACATTTGTTGATATAATGAACTACACCAGTGGTTATTCTCCTAAGACACCTGTGCAAACTCGAGGGGAAATTACTTCATACATCCATAAAAACCCTTGAGATCAAAATGTGGCTCCATGTGGTATCCATCAATAAGCAGAAGATTTTACCTCGCCAAAATACCCTCATACACATCACTCACCCTTATTCACAGCATACGTCACAGCTACAGTACATACATTCATAAGCAGCTCTTAATGAGTAAACATGAGCTTGAATTGTGTTTATAGGAAACCAGCATCCTATATATAAGAAACCAAAAATGTCAAGGCACATTTTCAATCTACATATTCCTTCACTCTTGACTGAACATTACATCGGCCAACTTTAGTTTGTCACTGATAGTTAATCAGCAGACTTCTGAAGCAGTGATAGGTCTAATCTGTAGACATGTCGCCTGTGACTAAGAGAGAGTTATATTGAAGTGTAGGGTAAGATAGGTAAGGTTGCAGTTTTGTTTTGTGTACCTATCCACCGAAAGGCTGCAGGACCTCCGTTATTGTTTCAGCTCCGAGACGTGGAGGTGGGTTTCTTTCTCTACTGCACGAAGGAACAGGTTTTGACAGGAATCGGGGGAGTTGCTGAACTCTGCCACATTTCTGATTGAAAACCACGACGACAGCCCCCACATGCCATCTCAAATTCTCCCGCCTCGTTTTGGGGGTCAATTGTTCATTTGGGTTGTACGTTTTTCTTGAAGGCTACCTCCTGGCCAGAAGGAGGGGAACGTGAGGATCCCTGAGGAGGTGTGAATTGTTCTCATTCATTCCTATGTGACTTGAAACAACAGCTTTCAAGTGCAACAGATCTACAAGCACGCTTTTGTTAAAAGTCAATGAGTGGATGACTTGGGCATGGATTTAAAAGTAATTAATTGGTGATTAAAAATGTCCAATCCAGTCCTAGTATTAAGCAATAACAACAGAAAACATGTCTAATACATCAAAGTGTTTCCTCACAACGCTTGGAATCTCTGAGTTAAATGAAAGTTATGAATGTTTAATCCATCGACCCTGTTGTTAAAAAAATATGAGAATATCTTATCTTCTTTTTTTCTGTTTCTGTATTTTGTTGTTTTAATCTCTTTTTTTTTTGTAAATACTCTCCTTCAGCTACTCAGAGTTCACTGCTTCATTATGAAGACGACGGATCTTCTAATAATTATCCTCTCTTTCTCCCTCGATGTCTCAAAAAACGAAGATGAAGTTGTATTGTTATGTTTGTATTTGGAGTGGGGGTGGAGGAAACGCTGAAGTGCTGTGTGATGCTTACGGTTAATGAAGGTGATGGGGATAAGAGCAGTCTAAGTATGAAATCAGGAAAGGAAGAGATAGCTAAAAAAAAGAAAAAAAAGCTAAATCAGTGCTACTAGTTATAAAATGCATGGTGAGATGAAGGCTGTGGACTTCACCATGAAATAAACACCATGAAAGCATGGGTTGTATATGAATGAGTGTGTGTGTTTATGTGTGTGTGTGTGTTAATCTGTGAGTGTGTCATGGTGAGATGAAGGCTGTAAATGCATGCATAGGACCAAGAGTATCTCAGATGAGACATTTATTCAAAATATCAGCTCATTCTGAATATTGATCTACAGGTCTGACAGATAGAAAGAGTGTCCTCCTTTCCGGTGGAAAAAAGTAAGGGAAAAGCAAGGGAAGATGCTGAGAACTGAACAATGGAAACTTTGTTTTCCAAGGTATGCAGGCCACACACTGGGACGTCCCATACCTGAGATTATGGAAAACACACACAAGGTAGATATTGTACCTGAGGCATAATGCACTGTCAGTGGAAAACTTGTGTCATTGTATGTAAAAAAAAAATAAATAAAATTGGATGAATATCAATTAATTTTCCAACCCTTTCCAAACCTGTATAACTTTCTTTCATCTGTGAAAAGTGTGTTGTCCATACAATGAAAGTCAGTGGGGTTGAATTTATTTTGGACCCCACTGACTTTCTTTATATGGACAAAAATAGTTAAAACATTCTTTAAAAAATCTTCTTTTGTGTTCCACAGAAGAAAGTAAGTCATAAAGTACATTTTGGGTGAACTGTCATTTTAAGCTAGCTCATGATCACATGATCTCTACATAATGGCAGGAAAACTGATGCCAGGCAAGGATAGGGCGAGCAACTGACTATTTTAATAGACCAAGAGAGAGAGAAAAAATGAGTGAGAGATCAATACATCCAATTCTACTGCCTTGCCAATGGATAAACTCAGTCCTTACTAGATGACAACTAGTAAACTTTAGTTCTGTCCTGCTCTCACGACTGGCATCAAGCCCATCTCTGCGCACTTGTGTGAATGAGCATGCTTAAGAAATAGAAGGAAAAATGAGAAATAAACAAGCCTGTATATTTAAAAGAGTGATGAAAGTCTCCCTGACAGGCTTGATTATTGTTTTGATAAAGTGTGGGGTGAAATTTTGTTTCCTGATGGGATGGGATCCATCCATGATCTTCCTTAAATAATTACAGGTTAATGTTTGAATACTTCAGAAAAGAGCTTCAGAAATGAATCATCAAGTTAAGGCTTAGATAAGTACATTAGTGGTTATTTTCCAGGCATTTATAAGCTATTAGCAGCCAGACAGAGTTTGTTTTTGTCTTTAATACTATACTCTGAGTGATATTAAACTAATGTGCCCTAAGGGATCACACACACAAATGAGGTTACATAAGCAGTGAGCATTTGGCTAGGAGAGGTCCCACAGTAAAGTGGAAAACAATTTTCAGCTTAAAGATACTCTTAATGTTTTTAGCTTAGCTTTTGCATCGACTTTCATGCTATAGCTGATGGTTTTAAAATACTGGCAGCCGATACATCAGTGCATGTCTAACATTTACAATTTCAGTCATTTACAACCTAAATATAATTTGCATTTAGATAAAGAAATAATACATTTACTCAGCTCACTTATCGATTCTCAGGTCACTATGAGAAAAAAGGATTAGTTCAAATCATTTGGTTTATTGAAGCCCAAACCCGAAAAACATGTTTCATTGAACTTTTACAGTATCTTTAAAGTAAGCTTGCTAACATGATGCTTAAACACTGGTTAATACTCAAATGCATTTAGAGGATGTATTCATGTGTGTCATGGCTGTTTACTCGAGATTCTCCGCATTCATATTCACAGAAAGCAGGAAAGTTGTGCAAAAAGTGTCTAGGGTCCTTTAACAGGCAGAAGAAGAGAGTGAGTGAGCGAGCGAGAGAAGCGGGACATGAACTGTGGTTGTGATGGGGAGGGTCGTTTTGTCCCTGAACAGGTTGAGACAGATATTAAGTAACTAACATTCCGATCTAATTCATCCGCTCTGAGGGGACAGAAAGAGCCTCATACCTGTGTTAGAGGAAGCCTCCAAAGCAGCATCACTATCAATGCTCCTCATACTTCAGTTACAGCTCTGAACAAACCCCATTAAACCTTTGGTGTTTAACTCATCCCACACTGCCTGCAAATTTAGTAGGGCAGTCGTGGCCTAACGGTTAGAGTGTTGGACTTGCAATCCAAGGGTTGTGAGTTCGAGTCTCGGGCTGGCAGGAATTGTAGTGGGGGGGGAGTGAATGTACAGTGCTCTTTCCACCTTCAATACCACGACAATTACAAGGCACTGAACCCCCAACTGCTCCCCGGGCGCCGCAGCATAAATGGCTGCCCACTGCTCCGGGTGTGTGTTCACAGTGTGTGTGTGTGTGCACTTTGGATGGCTTAAAAGCAGAGTACGAATTCTGAGTATGGGTTACCATACTTGGCTGTATGTCACTTTCACTTTCACTGTGTATTTTTTGTGATATTTGGATGTATGTTACTTTAAATTTTGTTTAATGATGAGCAGAGGTGTGCTATTACTCTTCTAAAATATCTAATGTCTGTTTTAAACTCATGACATTTTGTAATGGGTAAAGTGATTAGTTGAGTAATGTTTATTGATGTTAAGATTTGTTCTATTGAATAAATTATTTTTTAATGATGTTTTAAATTAGGATTTAGTTTTTTTAATTTGCAATAATAGTTGACAATATTTCTGTAATTACTGTATTTTTTATATAAAATGTAAAAAAATAATAATAATCTTACCCACTCCAAATGTTCACAACGGTGGTGTCTATACAATAAACTTTTTGTTCTTGCATTACTTTGTTAACTGTTTCTTATCACATAATAAAACAATTTCTCAAAATTACTAAATTACTAGCCTATAACTTGCACATTATTCAATCAGTGTTGGGGTTCTGCTCACTGAAATCTTAGACTTTTCCCTAGTTTCTACACTGATTCTGATGGAAATTTTGAAAAATGGATTCAAGCAAGGCAAAACATGTTAAATGCAGCAGTAAGAATATGTAACAAATGAATATTGAGTATTGAATAGGGAATCTGCAGATTTTTTGCAGAGTGGTGTGCGTGCAGATTCTGTGTGGGCCAATGTACACGTCTTAACAAAAATACAATTATTTTGAATACATTCATAAAAAAAGATGTGATCCAAGCTTCACATAATAATGCCCTGTGGCCTGATCTTTAATTTCTTCCCATTAAATCCAGACAAGCCACTTTATGAGACATGAGACTAGACTGTTTCTGAAGAGCCTGAAACTCAATAGAGTTCAACTGGAAACTTTCTCTCTTTCTCAATTGGGCAGCATAAAGCAATATTCAGCAGTGATAACTGTTTATGCAGAAGCCACTGGGAATCCTGGGGGAGAATATGTGTGGGAGAGCATGAGTAATGTTTATTTACCATTACAGTTTAGAAAGTAATAATCCTAAATGCCCCCCCTGGCTGTTCTGCTATTCACAAATAAGGACCTTCGCTACACAAGACCAAGACGTGAAGTGTTCAGAGCAAAAAAAAGAACAGCTCTAGATACTCCAGACGCATGTTTGAATGGATGAGATTCAACTTAGAGTCCACCCTTGAAATTCTACACTCATGTGTAATCTACAAAATCGTCTGCTGCAGCCGAGTATCAGATGACTCGACTGTACGCTGAATAATCTGAACACGATACGTGTGTGTGGATGGAGTTAGACGAATGTAAGGAATGCACTCGTAACATACCTGTCCTAGGTCCAGGGTGACGTTGACTTGGTTGTATTTTTCACTGCGGGACAGCGGAGGGCTTTGCCACCATCGTTCGGTGCCATCGATGGCATTGTTGATGGGATGCGCTTTGTTAGTGTCTTCAGAGGTGCAGATGTCACAGTACTGGCCCTGATAACACAGGAAGACAACATTTAGCTGAAAGATATCCCTACAAATACTTTATTAAATCACACCTTTTTGTAATGGGATCTACTTTTAGTTCGAATTAGACAAATTAAAAGCTGAATGAGGAAACTAACCCCTCTAAGGTCAGGAAATTAGTTGACACTATCTGGGGTGAGTTCACGAAACAGTTGACAATTAACACTTAACTGGTATTTCAGCACAGACACTTTTATTTATTACCTAACCATCCACAAAACCACAGTTTATGCAGTGCGCTCTAATCATGCTGTGCTGCTACATGACCTGTAAATTAAGTTTGTGTCATAACGCCACAATTTAGATGTGTACATGTTCTATCAATCATGAAAATAATTCATCAAATTATGATGAAATAGTGAAGAAAAGAGTTATAACTTATCATGTGAAGCATTTTAATGAGCTGATTCAGGTGCAAACTGATCTGCAAAGTTAGAAATTGTGGCGTGCAAATTGAAATTCAGCACCAAATTCTTCGGGCATGTCTGCGCCGCTACCTGATTTGCATATTTCTTTTAGTGAAAGCAGAGATCATGTGCAAATAAACAACTGTCCATCTTGGAGATTACCCCCTCCGTTTCCTTCACCTTTTATCTGTTTATTTCTGATAATGCAGACTGGAGGACAACATGAAAACTTGTATTCCATGATAAGCTGAGTTGTAGAAACAATGACTGAAAAAGATGCACAGACTAGGCATAGTAAAATGTCATTTTGCTGCATAAATAACATACAGTAATCTTTTGAAAACAGTGATCAGCAAATAGTTTTAGACACTTGTTGTTTAGCTGGATTTGTAGGGGTTTACTCAGCAGATATTTTAGTGAAAACATCAGAAAAAACCCAGGAAATCCCGTCATTATCCAACTGCTGGCATCTCAAACTCATTTTATTATTATTTATAGCTACTTGCCTATAAATAATTAATTTATAACAGTATAAACTGAGTGAACTTGATCAAAAATTTGCCAAATTATGTTGAGACCACTTTATGAGATAAGATTTCAGTTGACTAGCAATTAATTTAGCCTTTTCTACTTACAACCAATCCCCATAATCTCCAAAAAGCTAGTTGCTATAGTTGCTGTTATTACTGTAAAATCATCATGAATTATAATTAATATAGGATCTCATTTCATACAGTGCTTCCAAATGTCATTTTGCTTTTTATTTGTTTTCACCACAGTTTTACTGTAGTACATCATCTAAATTAGTATTTAAAATAATTGAATCATTCTGACTACATTTAGTTTTCTTCATAAAGGTAGAAAGAACACCCTAAACAAGTGCACATCTGTTTTTACTGCACAAAATAACAGTGTGCTGTTTTGGCAGAAACTATGGTTATAGGACGACTATAGATAAGCAAAAATTTTTTTGGTTGTTATTGTTAGTTTTAAATTGTTTTTGGTTTAAATTGGGTTAAAATTGGATTGTTGAGTGTCTCGAGAACCACAGGAGGTGGTTTTACTCTTTACAATGTTTAAACATTTCACTCACTCGCCAACAAGCTAAGTCGAGTCTCCTAAGCCTGCTGCTTATGAAGCTTCAGTGGGGGTCTCTTATAAGGAACCATAGCGCCTTATAGAGGTCTCTGGCCTTTTCACCTTAAGCAGGTGCTCCCAAAAAAAAGATCAAGATATTGCACAGTTCCTCAAGCCTAAAGTGCTGTCCTGACCTGTTTATATACATAGAATAACAAAAAATAAATAAAATATAAATACATGTATCATGCCAGTGGGAATACCAAGCATATTAACATGCAATTATTCAGCACTATGGTTGCATTTGGTATTATTTATATAATAAAATTATAAAAAGTGCATTTCACAAAGTCAAAGACAATCCTATATTGGCTATAACTGAAACGAACTAACATCAAAGTGTTCTTTTATCCATTTTTTGTAATGTAAACCTTAGAAAAGTATTTCCCCCATCTTTACCTGAATAGTCTGGCTTGGGTCCCCTGACACGGGGCCCCCGACCAGTTTGCAGTACAGGTCTTGAATCGGCTGCTCGTTCTCGTCCACTCCGCAGGTTGCCGTGGCCGTGATTTTCGTCCCCTCCGCTAGATTAAAATACGGTGGGTGCAGACTGTATCCGTTCACGCCGTTGATGGGCAGCTCCTGCGCCATCAGAGCGTCAATGAGCAGCCGCGAGAGAAGCACCAGCACCGGTATCATCTCCACCTGTGCCGCACACTCAACACTGTTACAGCTGGTCAGAATGTCCACTGAGAGCTAGCTGTGGGGTTAATCACGGACATTTGGGGAGACCGAGTACACGGAAAGTCGTTTCGGTTTCTTGCTGTGTAATACACAATAATAGGCGGATATGCAGTTCGGTGGGCACCTTCTCTCTCGGTCTCTGCCTCGGTGCTGCTGAGTGCCGCGCGCGTGTGTTGAGAGAGGGCAGTGCACTCTGTCTGTCTGTCTCTCTGTGTGTGTGTGTGTGTGTGTGTGTGTAGAGAGAGAGAGGACAGTGCAGTGCACGTGCAGTCCTGTCTCTCTATCACACACACATCGGGACCCAGTAGGTGTTATGTCATTGTTGGGGACACCATGCATTCGCATTGATAGTCAGTGGACGCAATAAAACAATAAAAGTATTATAAATGTGGCCTACACGACTCGTATTCTAAAGACAGTAGATAACTTTTTGTCAGGAAAAGACTTTATATCTTGCGTTCATGAGAGAGGTGATGTCCGATTCATGAATAACCGAGTCGATTCTTTTCAGTGAGTCGAATGACAGATACTCTGAATTGATTCGTGAACGAATCCGACTGATTTGGTTCTCATCCTGTCACAGAAAGATTATTATTAGTGTAGAATGAGAGGATGTGCTGTATCATTAATATAGCCGTGACTGTATTCACAATAAAGCATGCATCGAGTACCATATTACTTTTATAAAATGGTTACCACTTATAAGGCAAAATGTATTATTATGTCACTTTTTTAAGTAAAATCATTCAGTGAACGGCAATACATGGCTGTCTTCAGCTACATGTTCTTGAAATTAAACAAAAACTAGGAAGGAGCTCAAATAAAAACTTGCTGTCTTTTTCCTCACACAGTTTAAACCAGACAGATTCACAGCTACAGTACTAATACCTGAAAGTTTTACATAATATTTCAGCAAATGTGAGCTTCCTTCCACAAAAACAGCGCAATACTTTTTTATCGGGGTAGGGGTGAGGCCTTCAAATTAAAGGTGAATGAAACAGTTAAGCCTAATTAAAAATCTACACAATGCATGGTGCAGTTTGACTGTATACTGATACAAATGCAATAAGAATGAGAATAGATTATTAGAAATAAACATTAATTTAAAAAAACAAAACAATTTATGTTGCTAAGTGTGGCCTGTGTCTTAAAGGTCCCCTGAAATGCTTTGAAACATGCAGCATTACTCTATGTGTTGATGTCATTTAAACTGAAACAGGAAGACAGGGCGGGACATATCAAGCAGCCACGCCCCTTTTTTAAATAGCCAGTAGCGTTCGTTTATACCACAGCTTGGCCCGTCCGTTCAGAGCCATTGAGCATTTCACAGGGTATGACAGCCACAATCACATCCATATTGCTATAAAATATAGCATTCTGTGTAGAATTCAAATAGGTCCGATACGTTTTGTGATCCGCTCCGTGCTACCGTGCCTCAATGGAAAGCATATTTACATTGTCTGAATCGTTCCCTGTCCCCTATATAGTGCACTACATGCCATTCACCATTCAGAAAATACTAATTCTGTAAACAAGTGGCTGATTACAGCCGCGGCTTCAGCTTCTATTTATGGTGTAGGGGCGGGCGCTTCGGATTCTAGAGAGCTTTTGATTGGACAGAAGATTTGATGAGAAGATTTTGTTTGATGTGATGTCATGAAAATCCGTGATCCATTTTAGCGGAAGTGAGAGACTGTAAGTTTTGAATGCTTATATCTCCTAAATGCCAATTTCGTTTTGGAACACACCAGCTTATTCATAACCTTAAGGTTAACATATTACTACTAAAAGCTAAAAAAAAAACCTTACATTTTGATTTCATGGGGACTTTAAGAACTAGTTTGACTAACTAGCAGTTAACCAAGTGTTTATCAGTCTTACTTTTCAGTTTTTATGTACTGACTTTAAAAAGTTATTACCAGTCTTGCAAAAAAAAAAATAGGTTTCTAACTTTTAAGACTAGTCTAAGCAGTTTATGCAACTGGCCACTGATCTGTTTGGGCAGTGTTTGTCGAAGCGGTCACATATATTGGCTTATTACCACCAGTAACTATCAGTTTTATAAGACTTAACTTTTTGGTATGTTGCACATAAAAATATGAGATTTGACTGGTGGTGGTATTCTTAGATAATACCATAATCCAAGAGTTCACTGGTTAGCGTAACTCTGTTAACCCCTGCTGGTAGATGCCAGAACTACATCATAACTCCGGTGACTACATCATCAGTATTGTGTATTTCACCACTGGCATCTATTCAAAGATATTGCTGCATTTTGAATATATATCCCAACTGTTTTACCAGTTTTTGGAAGGCTTTTTGTGCTTTTTTTTTTTTTTTTTTTGGTGTTACAAATAGCTCAGCCAACAGAAAGATCATCTTGTTTGTTTCAATAATATAGGCCTACTCTACTAGATGAAATACTGTTGGGCTTAATCTTAATTTCTGTGCTTAAAAAAACTCTCAGAGCCTATCCTGATAATTTAAAATTATATTTTATTGCAACACAATACATGCTTTTGCAAAGGTTGAAAAGTTTCCAATCAGTGCAGTATAAATCAAAGGTTACAACAGAACAGTAACAGTTAGTAATAGTGAAACACAGCCGGCAGAGGCGCCCCTCTGAGTCATAAAAAACACAGAGACACACACACACCCACACACACAAAAACACAATTATTCACACTCATATACAGTCCAGCAAGTTTATCTTTATTTGCTGCAGAATAATAAGCTATAATAAGTCATATTTTGGTCAAAATTAAAACTCTGTCATCATTTAATCATCCTCATGTCATTTCAGACTCGTATGACTTTATTTTTTTCTGTGGAACATGAAAAGGCAGGATGTCCGTATGACTTTATTTTTTTTTTTGGGGCTGATTTTTCCAGCAACGAGTGGCTGTCAACCTGTAAGGATAAGATTGCAGCCAGATTTTCACATGTCCTAGACATGTTTTACTTTGTAGCACTCCATATGACAACAAACTGGACAAACATGCCTTGTTCCTGCTAATGCAACCTCCCTCTCTGATATGAAAGAGAGAGGGGGTTTGCTTCTTTTTTAATGAATGAAGCTCAAGTCTTCTTGCCGACACACTAATATGCCAGGGATTTCAAATGTGTGCCCATAACACACTTGACTCAGCGCAGGTCAGTGACTAAAAACAAGGGATTGTTCCAGTCACATATTTTTCTTACATGTTGAGCAGGTCAGTGACTAAACAAGGGTTGTTGTTTTTCTGATAATCTGCTGAGTGACAGTGAGATTGTTTGATGATGTTCATTGATATATCTATCTTTAAACACAGACGTGACCAGACAGGCCTGATCTTAACTGTGGTTCTGTGGAACTGTGGTTCTTAGCTCTTTTTCACCTGTCCAAGCTGGTCTGTTCAGGATGAGCCGACTCAATGCTTGTGTGCACATGAGAGATGGTGAAAATAAAACTTGATTCTTGACCATGCACAACTCTTTATTGTGTGTGTTCTTTGTAGATTATTGGGCCAAATCAAAAGAATAGGACAGGAAGTGAAAATTAAAACCAGCAACTGTGAGCTAAAGTTTATAAGAAAAAATAAAATTTATGAGAGTCAAATTGTGAGATATAAAGTCTCAATTATAAAAATTAAAGTTGTAATTACAAGGTGAAGTCACATTTACGAGACAGTCACAGCTGTGAGAAATTGTCGTAATTGAGATATGAAGATACAAATATGAGCTATAAAGCTGCAATTATGAGACAAAGACTATTACGAGAAAAGGCACAATGTTGACAGTCGTAATTGAGATAAAGTCTCTTTTTTATGATATACGGCTGCAATTATGAGATATGAAGACAATTATTAGAAATTCACAACTGTGAAAAATAGCCATATTGAGATGTCACTATTATGAGATATAAAGTTGCCGATATGAAGACAATTATGAGATATGAAGAGATAAGACAACTATGAGAAATAAAATCACAATTATGAGTCACAACACAACTTGGATATTAAGTCACTACTTTTCATTTTTTAATAAATATAACATTATACAATGTGATTTTATTTCTCATAATAACTGTGATATAATGATGTGATTTCGTTTCTCATAACTGTCTTCATTATTATGAGAAATAGTTACAGCTGTGAGAAATAGTTGTAATTAAGATATGAAGTCACTATGAGATAAAGTTGCAAACACGAGAATTGTGAGATACACTTAAATAATTCAGATCATTAAACAAATTTTAATATTACACAAAGATAATGCAAATAAATACCAAAATGCAGTTTTTAAATGATGATTTCATTTATTAAGGGAAAAAAGCTGTCCAAACCTACCTGGAACTATGTGAAAGAACTGTGATTAACCACATTATTTTAGAAAGCGGAGTTAAATTTCACTAGCCACATCAAGGCCTGATTACTGCCAGACCTGTTGAACCAAGAAATCACTTAAATAAAACCTGTCTGACAAAATGAAGCATGCTTAAAGAGCAACATATCATGCCACGATGTAGTATGATTTAATATAAGGTGATTAAAGAAAAAGTTGACATGTATCAGTCTGGAAAGGGTTATGAAGCCATTTCTAAGGCTTTGGGTCTCTAGTGAACCACGGTCAGAGCCATTATCCACAAACGTTGACATGTATCAGTCTGGAAAGGGTTATAAAGCCATTTCTAGATTGTGGGTGGGGGGAGCATGTAGTTCTCTCTATCTTCAATACCATGACTTACTGAGCAAGATCGCACAACGACGACTCCATCCAGGAGGTCATAAAATGCAGACCCAGAACAACCATCTGAAGAACTGCTTTTTTTTCACTTTCAAATGGAGAAAACTTGCCTCGGTTAACCTCCCAGTGGGCAGCCTACTAAAATGACTCCAAGAGCACAACGACGACACTGGGCAAAAAAAGAGCATCCAAGAGACTGGGCAAAAACTCCAAGGCAAAAGCCATTGCTGACCAAAAAGAACACACAAAGGCTCATCTCACATTTGCCAAAAAAAATCTTGATTATCTTCAAGACTTTTGGGCAAATATACTGTGGACTGATGTGACAAAAGTTGAACTTTCTGGAAGGTGTGTCCCATTACATCTGGCGTAAAAGCAACACAGGATTTCATAAAAAGAACATCATACCAACAGTCAGACATGGTGCTGGTAGTGTGATGGTCTGGGGCTGTTTTGCAGCTTCAGGACCTGGACAACTTGCCATATTTGATGGAACCATGAATTCTGCACTCTTATCAGAAGGAGAATGTCCGTCTGTCAGTTTGTGACCTCAAGCTCATTGCGGTTGTTGCTTCAAAGGGTGGCACAACCAGTTATTAGAATTATGGGGCAATTACTTTTTCACGTAGTGCCAGGCAGGTTTGGACAGCTTTTTTCCCTTAATAAATTAAATAATTATTTCAAAACTGCATTTTGTATTTACTTGGGTTATCTTTGTGTAATATTAAAATTTGTTTGATCTGAATCATTCAAGTGTGACAAATGCCAAAAAAAAAAAAAAAAAAAACACCACCGTGTAGTCATATTATATTCATATATTATTTTTTATATTTATAATATAATTATAATTATTACTAGTCTATGCTTTACATTTAATTATATTTTTTGTTATTTTTGCCTTGTAGTGGGAATATTTGATTTTCTGTTTTCTTTTATGTTTTTGAGATTTTTTTTTTTTTCAGCTGTTTTTTTTTGTGTGAGTTTTAACAAACACCACAAACAGATTATGAGATAGTGTGGAGCATGTTGATGTGAAAAAGACAAAAGCACACTCAACGTTTGTGCCTCCCTCTTCACAAACACTATGATATGGTTTGGAGTATGTTGATGTAAGAGACAGATATCCTGCGATCAGCATCCTGCAGCACGAACAATAAAGAGCAGAAAAATCCTCTTGAAACCAAACTCATATTAAAGGAAATAGCAAAAGACAGGACCTCAGTTTATGTAGCCCCTAGCAAAGACACGAGTGAGGAGTGCGGCATTAAAGTTTCACCAACTATATATATATATATGGCCTACAGGCATATAGTTCCTATCTAGTTTTATTGTACTGGCATCTCTCCCAGAGAGGTTATTGTGTTAGCATGTGAGCGTCACGTCTGACTGGATGGCAAGTTCATACAGGTTTGAAGCATCTTTCACACTCCCTTCAACAACCGATTTAACAAAACAGTGCTTCCTCTTGCTCTTCCCCCAGTTTTGTTAAGATCACATGCTTTTAAGTTCAGTCTGCATGAATGGAGAAAATCAGAGCGCTAACTGCGGATAAGGAACTAAGGGCCGGAGTTCTTGCTAAGTGAGCGGTGAAGCATTTCAGCCAGACAGACGACACTCTACAGCCCTTATGATGATGAGAGAGTATATATATATATATATATATCTTACAAGGAACACGCACATGCAAAAGACATGTGATAAACACATATTTCCACTAGCATGCACACACCTAACAAAGTGATTAGCATTAGCGAGTGACTGGTGTTTTCAGACACAAGATGATCATGTTGAAGGGCTACATTGGTTGCAGCTCTTTGGTGTCTGACAGGAAGCAAGACGAGTCTTTTGTTAGAGGTGTAACGCATAAATTAATTGGGCAGAATAAAAAAGGCTAACTCATTTCACCCCCTTCACCCTGCTCTCTCACTGAATCACAGCATCACTGGAGCTATTGATGATCTGTACCACATAGTCTTACGCTGGTAACACGGTGAAGAAAAAAGAAAGAAACCAAGGATAATGGTGACACTCTACAATGAGGTTCCATTTGCTAAGAGTTACTACATTAGAAAAATGCTTCTAAAGCATTAATTAATCATAGTTGATATTAATGTCACCATTTATTAATATATTATCAAAGTCAAAAGTTGTATCTGTTAATATTTTTAACACATTAACCAACATTAACTAATGGAAACTTATTGTAAACTGTCTGTTAACAAGATATTAGCATCTACACACCAAAGGACGAATAGCATTCTGTATTATGTGCTGCAGTTTTGTCATCTGCTGCTTTAAATGATCAAGCTCTGATTGGCTGATCATTGGCAATGAGTCTTTCACATCGCTGTGGAGGAATTTTGGCCCACTCTTCTTTGCTGAATTGTTTTAATTCAGCCACATTGGAGCATGAATGGACAGTTTAAGAGTTAAATATACAGCAAAAATACAGGTACTCTGTCAAAACTGTGCTCAAGTTAAAGTCACAGTAAAGCCAAAAACACAACTGAGTGAATGTAAAATTTACCATTGCACCTATGTTGTGATTTACTAAAACCATTGAAAATATTTTTTCAATTTATATAAAGCTGAAATAATATAAAATATAAATATCAGTTGAAAAATGATAATTAAAATAAATAAATAAAATCCTAAAACTGAAGAAAAAAAAAAGTTAAATACTGCACGTAAAGCTAACAATATATATATGGTACTTTCAGTCCAACTGTTTTAACTTTGATTATAATTGATCACTACTGTCACCTAGTGGTCATGTTTCCTAGACTATAAAGGGCTCAACAAGAACAATGAATCAGCGATTTCATCAATATGAAACAGTAGAGCATTTAACCAAGGTATACAGGGAAAAGCAACATGTCCAGTCTCAGGCATTATTTAAAAGTATTTCTTTTATATTTTTTCTATATATGCTATACTTGAATCATTCCAGTTTTGATGTCTTTACTATTGTTCAAAAATGTGGAAAACTGTAATCACCAGAAATGAAGAGACCAACAGAAAGACATGTAAATACGGTTTTATTGTAAGAAATGGACTTCAGATAAAAATGTGGAACTCTTAACAGCCTGCAAGTACAAAAACAGGGAGAGAGACAGTTTGCTCGTGGTGCGGGGCCCACAATGTACTGAGTACCTTCGCTACAGATTGTTCTTAAAGGCCACAGAGCATCAAAGGGAAGGTAGGAAGGGTCAATCACTGCCTTCAACAGACATTACCTGCTTCCAAACTACTTCCGTCCACATTTTTACTTGCATCCACCTTGTGCCAATATTTAGCAATTCGGCTTATGTGAAACTACAATGGGATATTTGTCAATGCAAGCCCAGAAATGTGAGTGTCACTTGTTTTCCTATTGTCTCCTATTTAGAACAGATCCAGCACTGTTATATTCACCCAACTGCAGCAATATTTCTAATCCAGTGAACCAAAAACATTTTCTAGCACAAACAGGCAAGGTTTTAAGGGTCAAAGTATTTCTAGCACCAATAACAACTCTGATTGCCGGTTTTGCATGCGCTACTGATGTAAAAAGCAACATTGAGAACTACACACACAGAAAAAAAATCATATTTGATTGAGAATGACCAGTGCACATGAAAACAATGAAGCTACATGTCGGAGAAAGTCACAGCTGGCACAGTGATCTAAAGTCAGAATCATGTTGAATCTCCTAAAAATGACAAATTAACAAAAAAAAAGGTAACTCGTATAGATCAAATTCAGAACTCAGGCTTTTAGAAAATGAGCGAGAAGTAAAACTTTCATCTAAAAAGCTCATTTAGTTGATATTTGTAGTGTTTTTGGATTTGTATCATCAGCTTGACATGCTTTTTTAGGGAATGGTCTTGAAAGAGTGCAATATTTTAAAATAACTCAAAAGATTTCATGTTCTCATCTTGTGTATTTAAATGATTTATGTCTGAAATAAACACTATTCTGCTTCTGCTGCTACTACTTCTACAAAAAAAAAAAATATTAAAAGAAAAAATTACATTTAAAACTTTAATAACTTGAATTACAAACATCTGCCAAGAGACAGTGCGGATGACAGGACGGAAAAACGCATTAAATATAAGGCAGTAAAAACAGGTAGAAAATGGGCAGTGTTTGTCTTGTAACTCAAATTTTGGCGGAGTCCATCAATGTAGTGGCTACTAACTTCATACAAATAATTATTTAAAATGAAAGCAATAAAATTATAATAAAAATATTTAAACTCGTGCAACCGTGGTGCCACAGTACATCAGCATCCTGTAGGCCAAAGCGCACGACTGAGTGTTAGTACATGCGTCGACTCGAAAACGACGCTTCACAACATCCGTAACACAAAGAAAAGACCAACGTCAGACTGGGTCCACTCCCTCCAGACAGTCTGTATAAGGCACAGTCACTGAGGATAGACTGGAGCGGTGGTGACTGCTACCTGCCTTACGCTAAAGCAAGCACCAAAACCATGAGTAGAAACTAGGAAGTGAGAGGGTTTTTGCAATGAACTAATGCACGTTTATCATTCCGTCCCTCGGTTTTGTGTCAGTAAGGTACGGTTCTGAATAAGACGTGATCACAGATATGTAACAGCAGTGAGGGGGAGACGCCACTATAAATCACTACAGAGCATGTGTCCAAGACGTTTCAGAGACATTTAAAATAAGATAAATACATTTGCAGGTGTCTGAAGTTGCTGAAAGAGCAAAGCAATGTTAGATCATATATTACAGACAGGAAACACACTATCCCTCTGAGAGAAACAGGAGTATCGTGGCAGCCAGAGGTCTGAGGGCATTAAAACAGTTCTTTCAACATTAAATGTGTCTGTGCATGCTTTAGCAGATGCAATGGGGTTCAGTATGAAGTTTGTTCGGAAAAGTCCAAATGCGTAATATGATGTGTGGATGGCGGGGTAGTGACTGTGTGGAGAGGACAGGAATGAAAAAGGTGAGAGGAGGGTACAACTGCAACGAATCACAAGCATTAGAACTCCTCCTGGTCCTCTGACTCAGCGTCTGGTATGACAAACCCCTCCTGAGACAGCAACCGAGAGAGAAAGAGACAAAGAGAGAGAGACAGACTGATAAGAAAAGTCTTGCCATTTAAAGATTGTTCCAGTTTTCCACAGCAGATGATGTTAGCCAGGAAACATTCTCCAGAACAGCTCAGTGTCTGAAGTTCAGTGAATGAATGAATTAACTAATGTGGATCTGCAACATGTCTACTCACTTTTTCTGTTACTTGGGAATACTATGATGTCCATCAAAAAACATTTTTTTTAAATTTATTTATAGAAGTAAAATTCTAAAAAATTATTTTTGAATTTGACTTAATTTACCATTGACACTGGAGGCTTTCAATCGTGAAACAAATCACAACTGACTACTAATAGCTCATTTCACCAATACAATCAGCTTAAAGGGACAGTTCACCCAAAAATGAAAATTCTGTCATCATTTCCAGTTTTTATTTGTCTTTTAACCATAAATTCAAATATATCTAATGAATCCTGAAAGATTTCTGTCCTTCCATTAAAAACTCAATTTCACGAAACTGTGCCGCCTCAAAGTTCACAAGGAGACTGGTAGAAGTCATAAAGCACATCCAAAATGGCTCAAACATGCTTGCCCAGGAACTAATGAGGTTGCATTACAATTATGCTTCTCTTTACAATATTTGATGAGCTCTGTGTGAAAAAAAGCAAATTAAATTTGTTCATATAAAATGAACATGCATCTTCAGAAGACTTAATCTTTTTTATTCTTATTTACAATGTCTTTATTTAAAGGAGTCCAAGTTTTGGTGGAATTGACGTTCAATGAAGTGGCAGAAATCGCTCAGGTTTGATGAAAATATCTTAATTTATATTCAAGATAAATGTGAGTTTGGAATGGCATGAGGGTGAAAGATTTTTCAATTTTGGGTGAAGTCTAAAATTATACCAAACTGGCCAGGGATCATAACCATATATATTAATATATGAAAAGGTCATGGAGATGTCATGGAATTCATTGGTCAATAAGTGTAGGAACACTGTCAATTACTAGTACTATATTGTGTTTCTCTTTGGTAAGACTGTGGCTGTGTTTGACTCACGTCTGTGGCATAGAGAATATCCACAATCCTCTGCAGGGTGGGGTCTCCCTCACCATCCTTCTCTTGACAGATCAGCTCAATGTTCCTCAGTTTGCCAAAGTAAAAGTCCCGCTCCTTCTCCATGTCCTGGATTGTAGACTTCAAGATGTTTAACTGAAAGTCACCAAATAAACATTTCAGTCATAAAGCCCAAAGTATACTTACGTTAGCGTACTAAGTGCTTTGCTGATGACACATTTTCAACTTGTACTGTATGCATGTTGACAAGTGCAAATGATGGGGTTAAAAGATACCCAAAACTCTATTTTAAACAAGTACAACATTTTAACTTCTGGAGAGAAATAGTGCAGACACTAGACAAACTTTGAGGGGTATGTTGAGGGCATTAGTCAGTTTTTGATGAGTAAGGTGCTACGTTTTTTTCCATGGGGAAATCTTTTTCCCCCTGCACAATTCCTGATTGCATGGATTCCTATTTAAACATCTTGATTTTGCTAACAAAAACTGTGACCGCAACTTAATACAATGTGAGAGTGTACACAGTATAACAAACCTCTTGAATAAGCTCCGCCCTTTCCTCATCACCACCAGGACCAGGTCTCCGCGCAGAGCTAGGCACCATCTTGGGTGTTACCTTGGCAACCGCTGCTCGCTGTGGTGCTGTTGGGAATAAGCAATAAGTAGTAAGAGACCAACAAATTAGTTTGAAATACAGGAAATAGCGACAAGTAGTTAATAACATTCTGACAGTGTATAACAGAACATCACTGGACCTGCTACTGAAATGCATTGAAAATAAAGTATTTTACTGCAGTGAAGTGAAAGCAAAAAGCTGGCAATAAAAACAATATGAAATCAAAATGGACCCATTTACTTCTGGTATGGTGATGCTCACTTTTCACAATTTAAATCAATTCTCAACGAATTAAGTCATTGAGTGTTTCTCCTTGAATATGCAGTTTAATTTGGAAACATGTCAGATTATGAAAGCAAGATGGGATGTGAAGATCATTTCATGCTGCTTTTATGCCTGCCCACGAACATAACCATGACAGTCTAAAATCATATCAGACTTAACACATGTTCCCTTCTCTGAGGGGTTTCAGTCTAGCACTTTCTATGTGGGTGGGTTTGTTCACACTTAAAACTATTAAATGTTATGACTTTTAAAAATCATTTAAACGTCCAATTTACTAGAACGACTGCAACAAGGTCAGCTTCTCCAGCGACTGCAACCATGTTGCATGTGTATTTCTTAGCTGACACCTCTCATTGTCTGTACTGACTAGACATCAGTGAGCAGATGGTAAGGAGAGATTGTTTAGCTGTGCTGATTTTTATAATTGTTTACTATTTTTAAATCTCTGTACAGCACTTTGGTCAGCTGTGAGGCTGTTTTATATGTGCTATATAAATAAACTGAAACTTGAAACTAGAGAGTGAGATGTATCAGAAGAAACAGGACCAGACTGAAACTTTTCCATAAACTATAGCAACTACATTCAAAGTGTGCCAGCTTTTGAATCCCCTACAGACACTGAAGACACTTAAAAGCCCAAAAACCCAAGACACATCTTCATACCAATTACAGCAGCTGGTGTGGCAGTCTTAAAGGGATACTCCACCCCAAAATGAAAATTTTGTCATTAATCACTTACCCCCATGTCGTTCCAAACCCGTAAAAGCTCCATTCATCTTCAGAACACAGTTTAAAATATTTTGGATGAAAACCTGGAGCCTTGTGACTGTCCCATTGACTGCCAAATGAATAACAGTTTCAAGGTCCAGGAAAGTATGAAAGACATCTTCAGAATACTCCATCTGCCATCAGTGATTCAACCGCAACGTTATGAAGCGACAACAATACTTTTTTTATGCAAATAAAACAAAAATAACGACTTTATTCAACAATTTGTCTTCTCTGTGTCTCTCCACATCAGCGTAGCGCCATTTTGGCGTATCCTTGTGGCGCGGCTGACACAGAAGAGCGTACGCTGCTTGCGTACAACTCAGATACACCAAAATGGCGCTACGCTGATGTGGAGAGACACAGAGAAGACAAATTGTTGAATAAAGTCATTATTTTTGTTTTATTTGCATAAAAAAAGTATTGTTGTCGCTTCATAACGTTGCGGTTGGATCACTGATGGCAGATGGACTATTCTGACAAAGTCTTTCATACTTTCCTGGACCTTGACACTGTTATTTATTTGGCAGTCTATGGGACAGTCACAAGCCTCCCGGTTTTCATCCAAAATATCTTAAATTGTGTTCCGAAGATGAATGGAGCTTTTACGGGTTTGGAACGACATGGGGGTAAGTGATTAATGACAAAATTTTCCTTTTGGGGTGGAGTATCCCTTTAACAGAAGACTGATGGACTGCAGTAAGCCAATGAACACAGACGTTTTAAGCGTCAAACCGAAGGCAAGAACAGAATGATCAGTAAGATTTTTAAGGGATAAGCACAATTATGATGAACAATACAACACAGGTATGCTCTGTGCTGTAAACAAACACAGCGTCAGCTCACTTCTGAGTTTACTCCTGCACATATATCATTACGCTTCAGGAAGCTCATGCTCCAGACTCTGGTGAACACGCTCAGGACTGCTTGCCAGAGGCTATGAATTACAGGTAATAACGATGTAAATAATGTTGGGTTTCTTGAAACAGACTGATCGTTTTGCTTTATAAGACCTTAATATATAATAAGGAGCCATAAATCTTAATTCTGTGCTGCCTGATATGCTTTTTTTATTTCAAAGTGACAGTAGCCATTCACTTGCATTTAATGAATCACCAAGGACCACGTTTTCAGCTAAAAGTCTTTTTTACTGTTCTACTGAAGAAAGAAAAAAAAATCTACATCTTGGATGCCCTGAAGGTGAGCAAATTAAGAGCAAATTTTCATTTTTGGAGAACTAGCCCTTTAATTTATTAAAACAAACAAACAAACAAAAACATCTATATTACTGAACCCAAACTTTTGAATGCGTTTTGGGCAGACATAAAAATATGTTTAATCCTAAATCCTGAGATCAAACTACGAGGTGCAAACAATCGGTGCAATGCAACAAACCTGCATTCATGATCTTTTTGGGCTTGCTGAGGGCAGGCATGGAGGGGTTGGGTTGAGGCATGGTGTCCTGGCCCTGTCGCGCTTCCACTGGGTCATAGTCCTTTCCATCATAGTTAGCATCAAAGAACTTCTTAAACCACTGAACAAATTCAAAATTGTCTTGAAATTTGCCCTTCACCAACTTGTCAACCGGGATAATCTGAAGGTGAAAACACATTCAAATATCATTTCACGGATCTATTAGGGTCATTGTTTTAGTAGTGAATTCAAAGAACAAAAACCAGAAACGTCTACAAGGTATAATTGGTTCCAAACTCCAATAATGAAAGCATACTCTAGTGATTATAATTTTTGTGATAAAATGATAATCCTAAGTGGCTTGTTGCTTAATCTCTTTGTTCAACCTGACCAGACAAACACTACTTGTGCAGATAAGCTTGAGGGGAAAAAAAAAAAAAAATTAAGCAACTCACTTTGTCAACGCCCATTCTCTTGAAGGCGGCCTGCAATATCTTAAAATTGTGAATGTATTCATGCTCTAACTTTGCACCAAATTTAACTTTCTTCAAAGGTACACAGCCCGGAAACAGCATGTCCATGAACTGGCAGTAGGCTGCACCTGTAAAGAAAATCAGATTATAAAATGCTTCCATTACTCCAAAACATGTATTATTATAAAGTGCATTAGTGCACACCGTTAGAAGCATTGGTTCCAGAAATACTTTTCCATTCATTTTCTTACAGGGATTTTTACAAAGTCTTTATTAAACCAATCCAACCAGCTATTTCTTTAAATTTCCTTATGAAAAAAAAATTGGACTTTTTACTTTCAGAACCCAGCTGTTGCACTTTATACTATAAAGCATTATATATTACAACTCACCTGAACATAAAAGCTCGATCTTGGTGAAGTTCATCTGTAGAGACTCATTGATCCACGCGAGCATGTCATGGCGACTCAGATTGTCGCTAGTCACTGAAGTGGAATGTACGTTCACAGCCATGTCCTAAAATGAAGCAAAAGACAAATGAGACATCACGATGAGTAACCATGTGCTGACGTAGACTGAAGATCAATAGTGCTGAAACTAGGCCATATAATATTAATGAACGTAAAATGAGACTTATTCTGTCAAAATCTCAGTTTTACTATCAAGGATGCTCAATTATCACACATTAACCGTGATGGAGTATAAAGAAACAAACACTGGAATGACATATTTTATCACATGGGTGTGCATCACGGATGATAAATCTCAGATTTCCTCTTTGAACAGTGTGTCTGGTTTATGTGGTTGGTTTTGTATAGCTGGATCATTCACCTAAACAAAACCAACCACATAAACACAATATAACGTACATAAACCAAACACACTGTTCTTGCTTTTAAGAAATAAATAGTCTTTCAAGTCACCAAAAGCACTGGTATTCCACAGAATGAGCACTATGAAGATGTGCCTCTGGGTGAACCCACACTGTGTGATATACACTAATGCAGAAGAGCAGATTTGTAATATATCGTGATGGCATGAAGCCAGCCAGAGTCTCCAGACAGCTAAGAAATGTCGAGAAAGAGACAGCAGTAATGTCAGTCACTTTGTCCATCATGCCCTTAAACCTAATAAGCTGCCCTACCTAGAGAGCATTCTATTCGAAGTCATTTTAATTTGATTATAATGCGCCTTTGACGCCCAAAATGCTTTCTTTTTAGGCAGCTCGCATGATTTTGAGACACAGCCCTTCAGGCACACAGCGCCTCAGCTGCTCCTCTATATCCAGGCCTCGCCTTCCCCTCTATAACCATTAATACAGACGTGCCACCGGGAATTATTTCAACAAGGAGGCTAAAATGAATATATACGTATTTATTCAAACCTCAAACACCGGCCTCATAGACCAGAGTACCGAGTGAAATATAAGACAAGCCCCAGCTAATTCTTTGTCCCATAAACCATCCGCAGCTTCCGTTAGCGGCCGGGGCTAAACGGTCATTTCAGCGCACTCGTTTAAAACAAAACCGTTCCCGGTGGGTATGTACCCCTTTAACGACGATGTCACGACATGTGCTATCTCTCCGTGTCATTAATTTACAGATAAAAGCAAAAGAAGAATATCTAACGGTATTTCAGATTTCTCATCCGAGTTTTACCTCTTATTCGCCGGCGCCTCTTTTTCTCAGATCATGCGTCGGTTTGTTCTTTGGGCGACTTGCGTCATCACGTACGGATGCGTAAGGAAAATACTGTGGCAAAATCCTTGACAAAATAAGAGTCTTTCCGTCTCACTGCTTTTATTTGGTAATATATTGAGGGAGTTGTATTTATGCTAAAATAAGATTTTATTGATGTAAAAGCTAAATAAATAATAATAAATAATTATTGATGTATTTAATGTAGAAAGACAGATCCGTGTAGAACCGTAACTGATCAAATGCGCAAAGAATAGGTCACGCTTAAATTTGGGGACCGATTCTTACTATTTTCTCTCAATAAACTCCAAATTTGCCGCTTATTAATATATAGTAAGGTAGTTAAGTTTACGAATAGGGTAGGATTAAGGGATCTAAAATATGTTAATGCAAAATAAGGCACTAATATGTGCTTTGTAAGTACTAATAAACAGTCAATATGCTGTTAATGTTTCATTCACAGCTATTCTTGACACACGTGTAAACACACAACAAGGATTTGTCTCATGAAGACTTTATTTTTCTTACAGATACCATCTCTGCTTATTCTTTTGTATTTACAGTATGTAAACAAGAGAGTCCACGAGACAAGAGAAAAAAGAAACATGCCCACAGTAAGTATCATCTTTTCCTTTACTCCTCTAGACTTTTGCTCGTTTTTGTATATTTATTTGTCAAGAAGCCTTTCATGGGTGAAAGATAATAAAGAATTAAATCTTTGAATCTTTCAAAAAAAAAAAAAAAAAAAAAAAAACACGTAGTGAATCCATTAGTACTAACAATCATATTCCATAAATTTTTGACCTTGTACAGACACACTCTTCATTTGATAAAAAGAACTTACTCTTTCAGAGGCACTTCTAAGTGCATCTTTCACATTAAGAGAAAAAAAATAATTGATATTGATCAAACACATTCGTTGAAGTTTACAAAAGTTGATATGTATAAAAAAAAAAGGACAACAGTTTTACAGTTGCATATTTTATATCAAAGGGTGTTCCTGTCTTTGTACTAAACAAGTCACAAATTCAAATACGAAATGTACATAGAAATGAATCAAACTTTTATAGGCATTATCCGAATGATGTAGTGAACAGGAAGTGACATCATGTCATGATCACACTGAACAAGAAACAAAAGTCTGTTTGAAATGAGTCAAGGTCCTTTGGTGTTAACATCCGACTCTCTTTGAATGGCACCGTTCTGATGATAAAAAGATTTCACACTCGGGTTACGAGACAGCCACGGAGGAGCTGCCTTTATTGTTGTCTGTTAAAGGGGAGGGTCCTCGGTTTGCGGGTGATGTTCTTTCTCCGGTTGGTGAAGGCTGGGTTTTAGGGGACTGTCCTACAGGTTTTCCGGCTGCGTCCGAACTGGCTTCTGTTTCAGCTTCCTGCTGAGTTGCGGTGGCTAAGGAAATAAAAAAAAGAGAAAATTATTAAGACAATTGCTATACAGTAATAAATGCAAAAGAAAACAGAGAGTGGCTATGTTCAGAATGGAATGCTATTTTACTACATACTGAATACTGCACAGTATACACTGTATACTGCCTACTAGTCTAAAAATGGACCCTTTACAGACTGTTCCCATGTGTTTACACCGTTGTAAATTTAGCTGTTGTGGATTTTTTTTCTGCTACCGGTGAAAAACAGAACGCAAAAATTATATTTGTTGAAGTTTCGATTTACAATTATAGAAGTTTACCCAAATATGACGATCGTTTTCAAGAAACCCCTTAACTTGAAAAGTTAATATAGTAAATAGTAAATAAAATGAAAAAAAAAAAAAGTAAAATAGTACACATTCTTTTTACGACGTTAGTGCCACCCAGTTATCATTTTGGAATTTATTTATTTATTTATTTATTTTTTGTATTTTAAGTCAAATGTTTTAACATCACAGACTATATAAAGTAAAATTAAAAAATGACAAAATTACACCATTACACTGGAAATGAAAACGCAACGTATACTGCACTTTTGGCCAAATATATTCCACGTATACAAAAATCACATACTGTCCACAGTATACACACTCCATACACTGGAGAAACAGTGCAGAAGTGCTATGTAAGTTTCTGAACATTTAGTATTCTGAACATAGCCATTCAGAGTTGTGGTCTTGCATTTGGTACATACTGGCACACTGAGCTTTGGTGCTTATTTGGGCAATAAAAGTTTGAATCTGGCCTGTAAGACTTCTTGATCCCTGTCATTTCTTCTCTTTCTAGTCTTTTGGTAAAAGTGGCACACTCTTGGAAATAAAAGTTCCAAAAGCAGGTTTTTATAGCAATGCCATTGAAAGAACCAATTAGTGTGAAGAACCTTTTGTACAATAGAACGTTTTAATTGATGATAAAGGTTCTTCATGGAACCATAGACTCCAATAAAGAACCTTTATTATTAAGAGTGTAAAAGACAGAGATAGAGTGTAAGGTGTAGAAGTGTTTACCTGACTGTGTGCAGGACTTCATGTGTTCGGGCCAGTGTGCCTGCTGGCAGGGGTAGTCACAGTAACTCGTGTTCCAGCAGCAGTAGAAAATGGCCTCTTTCTTGCAGTTGGCACACCACTGCTTCTTCTTGGTCTCGTCCACCGCCTGCTGTTTCTCCATCTCCATCTGTTTCTTCACCTCTGACACCAGCCGCTCTCTCTCCTGCTCCAGACTCTGCCTCATTTCAGCCATGGTCAGCTCTACACACACACACACACACACACACACAATAGTGATATATCAGTGGTTTGAAGCTCTGACTTGCTCATCTAGAACTTGTAGGAAAGGAGTTTAGTGATCTATTCTCTGTAAACGTTGTCTAAGAGAAGCACTGGATATCACAAAACTCCCATAATGCAGTTTGCAGTGCTATTGTGAGTCATAAAGGAGAGTTACCGAGGTTATGTTTCATCTCTGACAGCTCCTGCTGATGCAACCACTGGAGTTTCTCAATCTCAATCCGCAACCGCCGGATCTGCAACAAAATCCACAGAGAATGTCACCCAAGAGAACCATAACAAAGTATTGCCATCATAGAAATTCAGTCTGTTAACCCAGAAGTGTACAAACTATAAAATCAATCAAATGCATATTAAGAGTATGAATGGTGGAATAAAATCGAGCAGAAATGACATAAAAGCACAAACCTCTGCAATGGTGTTCCCCGTCGTGCTCTTGGAGAGATCATTGTATATCTCTGTCATCGTTCCCTTAATCACATCCATCATCTGCCATTATGATGGAAAACAGACAACAGTCAAATTCATCATCGATTTTAAAATGATTTAGGCTACATTTAAGTAAAAGTAATTCAGCAGTAGAATTAATCAAGGATCCATTCAGTTAAATATCCAAAAACCATCATAAATCATACCATATAATGAATTTACATACTAGAACGATATTTATACAGATTTATTTATAAAATAATTTTCTTAAGGTCTTTTAAAGTTGCAGCTGTGGCCTGCAATCAAGGGTTTGTGTTTGAAAACATACTATTTAAAAATTTCAAAAAAAAAAAAAAAAAAAAAAAAAAGCTCTATTGTTTTTTGGAGGTGTTCATGTGTACTAATGTGCTTTACATCAGAAGTGAATTATCGACTCACCTTAGTGGTGTACTTGGCGATGTCAGCGGCGACATCAGCAGAGGCCGGAGGGGTGAGGAAGTCTCCAGCCAGACAGGAAGTGGACGTACCAGAACCCATGTTAACAGGTGAGGTGTCTTTGTGTTGAACAGCTGGTGAAACAACAGAAACAACGTTATGGGCTCGATATAAATTGAGCTGCATAATGATAATCACCATAGAAAATATATTTGTCTCATCCTTTAGTTCTGTAGTGTTTTTTTTTTTTTTTTTTGTAGAAGTAGAAGTCACTTTTGGATGAATATGAAGCTGGGATGTGAAACTTTTTTCTTTTTTTGTGTGTGTGAAAGCAATTAATTTTTCCATAAAAGAGTGTATTCTGAGGTTTAAAACCATGACGTGCAAATAAATGTATGTGATTTATTTTATATGGTGTGCTGACACTAGCATCCAGTCGCCCGAGGGGTCTCATTGTTTTTGTCAGTTCTGTAGAGCAAAGCATTCTGGGTAGTATATTACAGCAAAAATCTATTTGTTTTAGATATACATTTTTATATATGATTTTTAAAAATCTAATTAAACAGATTATTAATCTAAAAGTTATTATTCAAATTGAAGTCATTAAATAAAAACAGATATTCACATATCTTCACCTAGATTACAAAATGTTTTATAACAATCCAAGACCATTTTTATATGTATTATATGTATTTATATCTTAAAATAGATTTTTATTTTTATTATTTTTTTTTTAGTAAGTCATTACTGCTTTAAGTAAATGTTGACATCTACAGAAAATTATATATGCATATATATATATATATATATATATATATATATATATATATATATATATGTGTGTGTGTGTGTGTGTGTGTGTGTGTGTGTGTTTTTTTTTATATAATATATATATATAAAAAAAAATAATAATAATAAAAAAATAATAAACAAACAAAAAAAAAAAAATATATATATATATATATATATATATATATATATATATATATATATATATAAAATGGTCATAAAATCAAAATATATATATAATTTCAATGATTATGGGAATAAACCTTCTGCACTGAGAACCGGTCATGTGTTTACCTTTGACGGACTGTCTGGTCTGGTAGCGTGTGCTGGAGTTGTTGGCTGAGGTCTGGGGCTGCGCTTGGCTCTGAGGAGCTGTCTCACCTTGTTGCTGTTGCTGTCTCTGCACCTTCTGAGACGACATCTGTAATTTACCGCCAGCTGGGTTCTTTGTCGCAGGCCGCTGGGCCGGCTGTGTGTTCTCCTTGGGCAGCAGAGGGCGCTGTTTTTTCACCATATTGGAAGCAACAGGGACAGCAGACATGGGTTGAACAGCCGAGGTGGAGGTGGCTTGAGTGGTAGATGCAGGTGGGACGGTGGCTGGAGGCTTGATGGCTGATGCGGCTGCATCTTTTGGACCAGGATTGATGGAAGTGTTATCTGTAGAAGAAGCAGCTGATATGCTGGTAGTCGCAGACACTTTATCTATTTTAATTCCTGTCTGATCTTTAGTTGTGGAGATAGGGGCTGATGGGGTCTCTCGCTTGGCTCTCTTCTTTTCCCTCCCACCTGGTTCTTCACCGAGGTCTATCACCAGCTCTCGCTCGGAGTCAGAGTCCACATCCAGCTCTGATCCAGCAGGCCGAGCGTCCTGCCCCGACTGTGACCTCTCCTTCTGGGGCTGCTGCAAGGGTTTGCTCTTCTCCTGAGAGTCTTTTTCCATGCCACTGCTTAACTTGTCTTTGGTCTGGGGATCTGAGGATTTCTTGTCTCCACCTGATGTTCCTCCAGCTATTGACGGGGCAGCATCTTGTTCTTGTGCTTGAGCGGATGGAGGTCTGGCTCTCTTTTTGGAGTCTCTGTGGGCACTGTTGTTGTGGTTAGAGTTCTTGGACTTCTGTTCATCCTCAGACATGTATTCACTGTCGCTGGAGTCAGATTTGTCAGAGTCGTCTGAGTCACTGTGCTCAACACGGCGGCACACAACATCTGAGATCTCATTGATTCCTATGATAGAAAAAAAAAAAAACTTACAGACTGCATATCTGGGTACATAAAGGAACTCAAAAGCAGGGTTTCAGACATACAACATCGTATTGAAAGAACATTTACTTCAACATTTTTGAAAGAAGTCGCATGCTTACCAAGCCTACATTTATTTAATCAAAAATGCAGTAATATCGTAAAATATTATTAGAATCAACAGTTTTCTATTCCCTGTGAAGTACAAGACTATTAGTAATACATCACCCACAATTCTTCAAGCAAGATCCACCAATCATTAATAAGTGAAATAAAAATGTAGGCAATATTTGCAGGTTACCTACAAAATGCTTTATGGGAGTTGTAAGTGTAGTTTATTACCTCATAAAAACAATGTTAAGGTTGTAAAAAGTTTAATATTAAAGAATGGTCTCTATTTCAATTCATAAGTTGGAATTTGAACTGAGTTGTTCACAACCAACAGGAAGTTGAACTGGAATGACAGGAAGAGGAACTTACTGAACTGCAAATTAAAGAAATTCAAGGGCAGTTAACGGCATTCTGGGAAATGAGTATTTCTTCTACCCTGATCTATAAATTGGTTTGTCCATCTGTCTGTTAGGCCTGTAAAAAACATCTAGATTTTTAAAAAGTTCTTTTTAACTTTCAAGCAATGCTGTTAAACAAGCATTCAAAAATGGTTTTCATAAGCTTTCCCTTTACTTGTTAATATTACACTTACTGTATAGGATTAATCTGAAGTTAAATTAGTTGTAATTCTACTTCTTTATATTTACATTCAAATCTAGCTTCTTTTGCTACCTCTAATTGAATTGAAAACACATTCTCAGTTCAATTTTGAACGCTGCAAAAAAATTCTTATTTATATTGTAATTTTGTGATTCATCTTAAAGCAGGTTGGTTTGGTTTGAGGCTCTTTATTGAAGAACTTTATGATATATGAACTTTATGATTTTCAATTACCAATGATTATTCACAACCATTGTTGTCAAAAAAGTGGACGGTCATTGTTTGAGGTCTATTGTTAATCATCATTTGTGTGTGTTCACATGTTCATTACCCAGCTGAGCCTTGCAGCTCTCTATAGTTTTATCCAAACTCCTAGTAGGTTTTTTAGGAGAGGTGAGGAGAACCGACGTCCCTTGCTGCTGCTGCTGCTGCTGTACAGTTTCACTCAACTCCTTCAGGTCCATTTCAGCTTTAATGCGATCTGAGGGATCACATCCAACACAAATATTCAGCAAACATGGAGAAATAAAGGATCAGAGTGCAGTGGTCATTCCTCTGGGCTTCAGGTTGATTCAAGACTCACCCAAATTGAGGTTGAGGATGCCTCCCGTGCCCGAACTCCTTTCCTGTTTACCCGGCGTGGGCAGGAGAGGCTTGGGGCTGTTGCTTGTCTTTACAGATGCAGGAGACGCTGTGGGCAAAACATTAAAACTTCAATCACCCACTATTACTCATAAAATCAAACACTAGCCATTTCAAAGCATTAAATCAAAATAATCACCTGTACAATCCATTGAGTCTTCACCACCGCTATAGTGACTCGATGACACTCTCGGCCCTCGTTCGTCCTGCTCGAGGTCGGACCCCGTGTGGACTGAGGAGTTGGTGCTCATTGGTGATCTGGGTACGTCCGTCACAGAGATCCGCTGCCCTGGCCCTCCTGACATCACTGTCTTACTCAAGAGCATCTTGGGGGATGCGGTCATATCGAAGCTGAACTTGACCTTGTCCTGTTTCTCAGGCTTCACCGTGCCTTTTTTAGGGTTATTAGGGTCCTGCAGCATTTGGAACTGGTTGTTGGGTGTGTAAGGTGTCCGGAACGGGGCGTAGTTGAACACGCCGTATTTCTTGCGCACGTTTTCCACATAGACCTCCATTTCTTGCATGGCGCTGTTGAAGATGCTTTTGGTCTTCTTCACAGAGAAGGGGATCTCCTTAGACATGAGGTAACAGTTGTTTAGGGGCACCCAGGCTCTGAAAGCCAAATGAGGGTGAAGTACATATTTTAGTATATTGAAAAAAGAATGTATGGCAGAAAAACTCCATGATAATATTGATATTGTTGTAAATATAACAAGTCCTTGATACAATAACCATTAGGGATTATTAAATTGGAATGCAAATATAGATATAGATGAACAAAAAGCGTAAAACTATGCAGACTCAACTAAACACATTGTAGCCAAATTGAAAAATTAGAATTGAAAAGAACTAATCCACTAAAATGAAACTAACATCCCAAATGTATTTGCTACTTCACAGATGCTATTAAAACTAACCAAGGTCACTGATTTGCTGGATTTTTTTTTTTTTTATATATTTTGTAAATATTCAACATATTTATAATGTTTTTATCAGATTAACAGGCTCACCTGTCATGCTGGCCAAAGAAGCGTGCGTCCACCTGACCGTCCTTGTCCCTCAAGGCTTTAGCGGGCCAGAAGGGAAAACCTTTCAGTTTGGCCCACACCAAAGGATGAGGCTGAGACTACATGAAAGCAACAAACATGACCATTAGCCACCGATTAAATACAGCCCAGATATTTAACTAAATGATTTAAAAAAAAAAAAACATGTTACAAAATAACTAATATAATATTAAAAATGTTCATCCTCTTACACAAGGTTCACAGAACCAGTTGTCCCTCTTCTGACAGGCGGACAGGTAGCACTCTGGACAAACCTCAATTTCATTCATCTGTGGATGATTTATAGATACTGTAATTCTTTCCTTAGACCACCTTTACAGCATTAAAATTTATACAATTATACATATACTACCATTTGAAAAAAATTGCATGGATGCATTCATTTGATCAAAGCTGACAATAATTACATCTATAATGTTATATAATAAATAAATATGCTTATTTTGAACTTTTTATTCATGAAAGAATCCTGAAAAAAAGATCATGGTTTTCACAAAAATATGAAGCAGCACTGTTTTCAACATTGATAATAATAAGAAATGTTTCTTCAGCAGCAAATCATCATATTAGAATGATTTCTGAAGGATCATGTGACACTGAAGACTGGAGTAATGATGCTGAAAACTCAGCTATGATCACAGAAAAAAAAACAAAAAACATTTTAAAATATATTAAAATAGGAAAAAAAGTAAATAAAACTAGTGTCTCTGGTTGATAAAATAAATGCAGCATTTTTCTGAACATCTTTCGCCATTAAAACAAACTTCTGAATGGAAGTATTTGGTTTATATATAACATGTATTGCATGCAATGTATTGTAAGGATATTATAGTACTCACTTCATGTTCACAGATCTTGACAATAACTTTAGCAGTTGCTGTTAGCTTATGGTTTCCTGAAATAGAGCCATTGAAACTTCATAAATGTACAGATATGAGTCTCGATTCATGCACACTGATTTCACAGACCAGCGCTCACCTCCATTATATATGATACAGTTGTGTAGAATCCACTTCATGTCAGCCAAAAATGCTTCTGTGCAACCGTACATTTTCTTCTTGATATTCTACAGACACACATATTTCTCAGTTACAGTATTTTTTACCTTAAGGCACATACAGTGGCCTCAAAATCTAAACTTCAAAAAAAAAAAAAAAAAAAAAAAAATAAACTTCAAAAAAAACAATGATTATTGGTTTTACATAATAAAACAGTAGATACACTCTTCAAAATGAACACAAAAAGTACACCTGTAATACAGAAAACCTGACCTACCTTTTCTAGAGTGCACAGGTCCATGGGGTGAAATATATACTCGGCATAATCCGGGTGCTGTTCAAGTGACACTGGCTTCTGAAACGGTTCGGTCTGCAAGATAAATCATTCATTATGATACACCGCAAGGGTTGAATCAATGTAATGCAATCACATAAAAACTGAGACCATCAAAATGAAACAATGGAGTGATTAAATAAATTGTAAGGATTTAATGAGGGTACAGTTAACTCACCCCTGGCTGTTTCATTTTCTGCAAAGCGAACTTCAGCAGGTAGGACAGCTGCTCCAGGTTCAGCATGGTCATAGCTTTACTCTGAGTCTCTATGCATTCAGCCACCGTTATTTTCTGAAGCAGAGAGTGAAATGATTGTACTATATTCACAAATCACATACATACACACACTTTGGAATCATTCATGTGCTCTCAAACATACTCAAAGTGACTGTTGATTCAGTTACTGTCAATTTAACTTGATATAATAAAATGTCTTCTAATAAATTATTTCTACTGTTGGTAAGAATGAACAACTGAATGCCATCTGCTCCGAATTAGGGGTGTAGAAATGCATTGATGCTACTTTCAGCTGTAAACATATGAATTGTGCCAGAATCAATTTATTTGTGAGCAAATTTCATATTTCATGATGCATGACAACATTAGGCAAAAATTGTAAAGCAAAATAAATCATTGTCAGAGCAAATATCAAACACTTCAACAAATTCAACTAGTTTAATCAGTTTCTAAATGGTCTAGTTCATTCTAGTCCAAACAAAAGCATAAAACTCTTAAGTAAGGAGTGCTGAAGCACCTGTATGTCACACTTAGTGTTCAAAAAACCTAGTGAGCTAGACAGCATCCTAATTATTATAGAACCTCAATTCAAAAGCAGTTAAAAAAATAGCGCCCACTCAAAGCACTCGCCGCTAAGCTAAAAAATACTGATACGTGACAACATGATAAGCATACAAATATATAATACACTCAAATAGTGAGTAAATGACCATTTTCATTTCTTGCCATTAAAGTTAATTTTGCCTAATTTTTTAAATGATCTTCACATCAGAACTGTGCGTGTCCTTTAAAATAAGTAGGCCGCTCACTAGGTTTTGGAGCAGATCTTGAGTTTCCATTTTACTGGTTATGTCCAGAATTTATTGCTATTTAGCAGCGCTTCATGTTCTGAACATATTTAAAGTGCCAAAAGGACAGTCCCATGACATAACAGCCAGCATATACGGTCAGTACCTCGCACTCTGGACAGAACCAGTCGCCCTCAGGCTCTGCGGCCAGTTTGAGGCACTTGGCGTGGTAGACGCGCGGGCAGAGCTCACAGCAGAGCACCTGACCCTCGCGGTGACACACCCAGCAGTAGAAGTCATTCCTCCCGTCCTGCGGTACAACATCAACAGGGTCTGTGGTGAGTGCGGGGTGCTTGACATAGTAAAAGGGACCATGTCTAAGCTCACACTGAAATGCAGGCAAGAGAGACAGGGCAAGGGGTCAAATCACAAGCCACAACACTCGCAGGGGAAACGTAGCAAGGCACTGCAATAAATCAAGCATGGACAAGTAAGCAGTCACATGACCACTGGGTCAAAAGCAGCACACTGGGAATATACTGTAGGATTTCATTTCTCATTTCCCTAAACACACTGCATGACCCATGTGTGATCTGAGAAACACCTGGTGTCTGAGATCAAGTGTGTTTCGCCAGGATTTGAACGAAATCCTAAATTACTATCAGATGCCAAATACAGATTAGCAGCATCAAGAGACAAAATATATAATCAAATATATGGCAAAATATACTTTAGACCAAGTTGTGATTTACTGGAAATATATTAAAGGGGTCATATTTTTCATTTCTCTTTGGAGTGTTACAAGCTCTTGGTGTATAAAGAAGATCTGTAAAGTTGCAAAGACTAAAGTCTCAAATCCAAAGAGAGATATTCTTTATAAAAGTTAAGAGTTAGCCACGCCTTCCTAAAACGGCTCGTTCTAACACGCCCCCGCATCACTGTGTGGGAAGATTTGCATAACACCGCCCAAATGTTCACGCAAAGAAAGAAGGCATAACTTTTATTCTCTCTGCTGGTGCCGCTGCCATGTTGTGGAGTCGCTGTGTGTTTCGTTGTGAAAGTGAAACTATGTTTGGCCTTCCAAAAGAGGACACGACTAGAAATCAGTGGTTAAGTTGTATTTACAACACTGTTCCAGAACAGTTCAACTCAAATATTCAGATGTGTGCAGCACATTTTACGGAGGACAAGGACTGTTTCCTGTGAGAGTAGCCTACAATGCCGGTGTCTGTTTCTATAAAGTTGGGCAATTTCAACTTTGCAAGGACAGTCTGGGCTTCTGACTCTCAGTCTGTAAGTACGTTTTCATATTTAAATAATTTGCCACTGATGATTCAAATGCGAGTTTTAAGCAGTGTAGAATAGTGCTTGTTGTTTGTCGTTTTTCCGATCACAAATGTAGAAATGGTTTTGTTTACATGGCGCGATACGCAACACAATGCGTAAAAACACAGTACGAGTCTAAATAATCAGTAATTATGTCCCCACTGGATGCAACAAATGCCTTGTTTGTAATGGGTTTTATTGGTTTTGTCTTGTCGTGCCGGGACACGGCATCACAGTATGTTAAGGGTCGTAACATTTCCGTCACCCGCTTGAGGCATTCGGCCAATCACAACGCACTGGATAGCTGGCCAATCAGAGCACACCTCGTTTTTCAGACCGATGAGCTTTGTAAAAATCGATTCGTTTCAGAAGGCGGGGCATACAATAATGTACAGTATGTGTAAAATAATGTGTTTTTTGAACCTTAAACTGCAAAAGTGGTGGTGGACGAGGAGACTCCCCCTCACAATGTAGAGCGCTTTGAGTCCTTAGAACAGCAGAAAATGCTATTTTTAGCAATGTCATATGACCCCTTTAAAAATAATCACAAAATTGACAGCTAATAATTAGTTTTCAATACCTGTAAGGTATCAAAAGAAATCAATTAACATACATTTGTTAAGTTTTTTTTTTTTCAATAAGAACAATAAGCAAATCCACATTTGGCATCTTTCATGAAATATTGTTCATATGCATTGCAACACACCACCATAACAACAGCACAACATTCAATAAAATCAGTGCACTTGATTTTTATCTGTAATAAAGTGAACACACAGTGGTCCCAGAAAGAAGCATTTGGACACTTGTCATCTGCAAAAAAATGATTAGTAACGAAAACAACAGCTTTTCTCAGAACTAACTTCCCTTTTAGCTGTTTTTGCAGTGGCTTTATCCAGCTGGTAACCACAGGTGCACTTCATCACATTAAGTATATACACTACAAAAGTTTGAGGCCAGTAAGTTAAATTGTAATTATACTTTATTTAATTTAATTTAATTTAATTTAAATGTAACTTTACAACATTAACGTTTTATTGTATTTTTGATCAAATAAATGCAGCCATGGCGTGCATAAGAGACTTTCAAAAACATTTTAAAAAATCAAATATCAACCCCAAACCTTTGAACGGTGTGGTACATGTAACACAAACATTAGATAACCAGAAAGTGTCACAATACATTTTACCAATTTAAAATGTGTATAACAGTATGTCAACTAAATATTCCTTTTCTATTATTTTACTAATGCAATAACATAAATTCATCAAAGAGATAGCTCCCCCAGAAACTGAAATTCTTTGATCATTTATTAACCCTTGTCTCTTTTCAAACATGTATGACATTATTTCTTATGTGGAACAGAAAGAAATGTCTCAGTGTTTTTTGTCCATATTTTGTCCAATGTTGTTTGGACACCATTGGCTCTCATGGTATGGACTTTTTGTCCATATTTTGTCCAACATAGATATATATATATACTCTCTACAAAGGGTCGACTATATGTTCAAGGGTCAACTATGTTCATGCAAATCAGTAAATGCATTTGGCCCTCTGTGTCGAGTGTTTTATCATTAAAAACTGCTCATTGAATGGAAATTAAAGTCAAATACACACATATTTACAAGCCACAATCAATCCTGATTATTTTGATTGGTCGTTTGAATAGAAAAAAGCAATAAAATGTAAAAGGACACAGGAAGAGACAAGAGTTTGACTTACAAACCAAAGGTCTGTTTTTAGATACTACAAATGATTTTCGATTCATTTAAGCAGGAACGATCAGCTCAAAGTCAAACCAATTAAAATTCAACAAAAGAGGGAAGCCATGGAGGGAACATACTTGGTCTTTACTGCTGTTGACTAATCCTGGCTTCTTCTTCTTCTTTGTGGGACTGGGTGACGTGTCAGAAGGAGAGTGTCCATTTGAGGAATGTGGAGGACTGGGTGCTTTCCTCTTCTGCGGAGCCAGCGCCTGCTCCGCTGATCCTAGATCAGGGACCGCTGATGAAAGAACCACAGCTGCTTTAATATGCAAGGCATGGATAATACAACACGTCACCCGACTGGGCCTGTGATTTTGACCTTTCAAAGCATCGACCTCCACATGCACAGAGAGGGTTGCCTTTTATGCACATCTTCAAGACTAAAACAAAAGATGTCGTGTCAACCGTCTGACTAACCTACTAACAAGAATACCAGATAGCAACAATCAGTCGGCATAATGAAAGACAAAATTAGGTTGCATGCCACATTTGATGTGGTGCAGATTAAAAGCATGACTTGCTTTTTATTCATTTCAGCTCATGAACTGAACTCTCACAATCTGACAATCTATATTTGGAGTCTGTTACACAAGATTGCATGAACGGAGAAGCTGAAGCAAAGTGATACAACAAAAGTGTCACATTAGAATCAAAGAAAAAAAATACCTTTGGGTGGCATGGACACCTCCATCCCATCAACAGCATCAGACTCCGTCTTTATTTCCTCCACAGCCAAACTAAATGAAGTAGAGAGAGAGCAAAATAAAACGCTGGAATAAGACACTGAAATCTCGTGAGGTCTCCCCCAGAGATAAAAGACTTGGGTGATGTAATCTAATCTCCAGAGTTATGTTGTTGTTGTTCATTGCAATCGTCCTCCATTCCACATCTTGTGCAAGGAGACCCTTGCATGAGTATTGCTTTGTCTGAACTGTGCTGTTACCAATCATGGGCCTGCAGAGTGAATTTACAAGATGATATTAAGCCGTTTAACCTTTCTCGTCTGATCGAGACATGCGAGACGTAAACCCTCTCTCGCTCCGTGTCTAGTAATAGATCAGCACCTCCTTCAAATGAAGCAATCATTTTTGTGGGGAACGCCGCCGTGAACAGGTCCACTCACAAGGGATTACGAAGTAGACGTCTGCTGAGCACCGGAGAATGTTTTAATTCAGTCTCATTAGTCTACTTCTTGTCTGAGAGGATTTGACCTCATCCAAGTTCAGGCGTAATCGGTACGAAAATACCATCAGCTACTGACATGGATACATTCAGAATGTGGTCTATAAAAGCATAAAATTTACGCTAGGCTGTCAAGATGACATTAATTTTTCTTAGTTCAATTCAATTCAAGTTTATTTGTATAGCGCTTTTTGCGATGCAAATCGTTGCAAAGCAGCTTTACAGAAAATGAAAGTTTTTACATTATATTTAGTAATAGCTTATCAGTTTTCTACGTTGTTTGCACTTTGATTTGAATGAAAACAATGTATCCGTGTGCCGCAGCTGACACAGAACAGCTGTTTACGTTCAGTGGATACTCTCCAAAATGCTGCTAGGGTGACGCTGAGAAGACAAATTGTTGAATAAAGTTGTTTTCTTTTCTCTTTTGCGTACAAAAAGTATTGTCGTAGCTTCGTAAAATGTAGGTTGAAACCCTGATGTCACATGGATTACTTTATCGATGTCCTTGCTATGTTTCTGCACGTTGATCGTGGTAGTACCCTTGCTGTCTATGGGAGGGTCAGAGAGCTCTCGGGATTAGGGCTGGACAATATATCGAACGATATGATCATGCGCATCTAGTCAGTAAATCTGGTTCCGTGATTACCGCTAAATCGCCATCACCTGCTTTCAAATGGAGCGGCATTTAATAGACAGAGCCGTAGTTCACTGACAAGGTACGCAATATCGCGTTGATTATCGAAGGCGATTCATCTGCGATAATGAACGCGATATAGCATAGCTTGTCAGTGATCTACGGCTCTGTGTATTAAATGCCGCTCCATTTGAAAGCAGGTGATGGCGATTTAGTGGTAATCAAGGAACCAGATTTACTGACTAGATGCGCATGATCATATCGTTAGATATATCGCCCAGCCCTACTCGGGATGCATCAAAAATATCTTAATTTGTCTTCCGAAGATGAACCGAGGTAGGGCTGGGCGATATATCGCATGCGATTGTCACGCGCATTTCGACAGTAAAGCCGGTTCCCTGATTACCGCTAAATCGCAGGGCTGGGCGATATATCGCATGCGATTGTCACGTGACAGAGCCATAGATCACTGACAAGGTACGCAATATCGCGTTCATTATCGCAGATGAATCGCCTTCGATAATGAACGCGATATTGCGTAGCTTGTCAGTGAACTACTGAAATCTCATCGGACAGATGAAAATTTTGGGTTGTTTGCGGTTCAATTTTTTACATTGCGTTGCTCTTGGCAAAGTGAAGGCCTTTAGTATGTGCTGCTGAAATAACATTATTTGCGCAACACAACAAATTTGACGTTTAATATATCCAATAGTTTTGTGAAATGGTATTTCTAACCAGTGAGAATTCAGTGGACAAGACTACCCAAAACAAATTTTAGTCTTATGCGATTAATGTGATAGTTCTAAGAAAGATTTCTGTAAAAATTCGTTCTGCTTAAGTTTCTTGAATGTGGCCCAGTCCTTGCAAATAAAGATCTATCCTCCTAAACTTAACTTTTGATGCTGTAGTGCTATTATTTGACATTATCATCTGACCAAACATCTAACAATAAACAGAGGTAACAAATAAATGCTATACATTTGGTGATAATCTAATCAGAAACATTTAAGAACAGTTAATAAAAATAAACTGATAAGGTGAAGAAATGAACAACAACAAAAAGAGGGGACTACTCTACTTAACAAATCAACCACACGCATCCTGACCACAATGAGGCCTTATTTACCTCCATACAGAGGAAACCCACTACGGTCAATCAATCAATGAAACCCTTCTCAACCGCAAGGGCAGGATGGAAATGACGCATACCAAAAAGAAGCTCGTAAATGACAGGTGAAAGAGAAGAGGCCAATGGCACAAACAAAATCCTACAACGACGAGGCCTTGATCCCAGTCTTTGTGTGAAAGAAAAGACCAGAAAAGATTAGAAGCTGGCAACGGTTCTCCATTACATGAGATCAGAATTAGGATCAGTGTTGAGAACGACAAGCACAATTGAGAGGATTAATCATTAGGCCACAATGAGGCCCTAGTCTTTTACTAATTCTCACTGACGGGGCCACGGCTTGACATCGTAGGAAAAAAAAATCATATACTTTTAGATATTCAGAGACATCCTTCAAGAGGACAATATAAAGGAAGAAATCCATCAAAAAAAATCCAAAAGGGCACATAATCCTCCGTGACGATGAATAAAACTCACCTTTCTCACAAGAAATTATTCCAGGTGGCTCAGAAAAATCATAAATAATCTGCAGAGTGTGTCAGAAACAACAATAATGACATAAGTCTGGAGAAAGAGTATCCGTTTCAGCAAACTAAAATAAGACACGCAATGTCTGAGGTGGGAAATGCACATCTAAGCGTGTAGCCAAGGGCCTGAGGGCTCTCCATTTTTGACTGTAATGCGAGGCCGTAAGGAGCCGCATGGATGTTATGTCACATTAGGGCCACGTCACGTCAAAAACTCCCATCCACCAGGCCTCTCTGTTCCTGCTCGCTTCAGAAAGGTCAAACAATGTCAAGCCAACTGCGTGGCTGAAGATCCAGATCTCTACAGGAAGTCCTGAAGCGGATCCAATGACGAGAAAGAAAACCACCGCTCTGCGAGCAAACCGGCCTCCAAAACAGGATCTTCTAGAACGATCTGAGCAGAGAGACAATCAGAGGTCCTCGCAAACAGACCAAAATAAAGAGAAAGGCAGCTGTGAATGTGGAGATAACTGGTCAGAGAGTGAGCCGAGGTCTTTTTTTCTCTCTTCGCAGGAAATGAGAGTGCCTCCCTTCCCCCACCACTCCGCTCGAGCTCCCCTTCCCCCTCCCTCTAGGCCAGAGATGCGGGCTCTGGCACGTCCATGGCACAGGAGCGTTCGGTAAACAGGGAGAACGAGAGAAACCCGTGCATATAGGTCAGTCTCCAGAGCCACAGCTGAGAAAAACAAGTGAAGCGGTAATGCACTTGAGTATCAACATGCAAACAAACGTTCTGCCTTTCAGACAAGGCAAACCTTTCTCCCAGATTGTAGTCTTGAGCTGTTAAAAACAGCAGCTTTGTGGTTCATGGTGACTTTACAAGCACACAGTTGTTTCCTGTCACAGATGTCAATGTTGATATGATTTTAAAAAAAAAATTGTGTTGCTTTTTGCTAATATAACGCAGGCAAAGTAGCCTTGTCAGACCACTACTGGTCATTTCCTCCAAATGGCACGAAGCCAATCACAACAATCCTTTATAATGTTGTTTCCTTGACAAGAATCCCAATAGCAGTGGCATAATCTCCCTGGGAACATGTTTTGAGCTGCACTGTACCGACGTAAAACCCTCCAGTCATTTTCTCATAAAGAGTAGTTAGGCTAACAATATATAAAGGTCTAGCCAACTGTATTGTGATTGTAATTAAATTAATTGTTCATAATTACAACAACTAACTCACAAGCCATTTGTTGTTGGTAAACAGGTGAAATATGATATGTACCCAATGTTTTTTTTTTTTTTTTAAACCAGCCACAAATATCATTAGAAAGGGCAAGGATCCATTGGGAATGCAGCAGGAGGCTTTCGGTCCCATGTGGTTTGCGCTCGCTTGTTTTGTCTTTGGGAGCAGCTGTGTGTGTACTGTGTATGTGTAGCAGTGCTATTTTATTGTTAACTTCACTATGAATCTCTAAAGAAACTTAAAGGAGATGAATAATAATAATAATAATAATAATAATAATATGTAAACGTCATCCAAATAATCTACACCACAGGCTAGTCTATGACGGGAATCTGTTCTGCTTTTACATTAATCCAACATTTTAATTTCAAACTTGAAAATGCTGTCTCAGACTATTTTTAAACTCATACTTTCAATGTGACTGACAGTGGAAAAAAAATTCTAGCAAAAATGAAAATGCCCATTTATTTTCTTAAGGATATGTGCTCAAAAACAGCACAAAAAATAGCTTCACCACCGACTTAATGAAGAAAGGACACTAGAATGCACTTCTGAAACTAAAACTATAACCTGAAAACATAAAACAAACACGATTGCCACTGAAAAAATGTGCATTAAATGATATATATTTAAAAAGTTTCGAATTCAACTCTCATTGCCCCTCATTGGTAGCTCACGTCCTGTATTACCCATCCTGCCCCTGTGTAAGATGACCACAGCTGGGGCTCTCAGCTCTCTCATAAGGCCCTAACAGATGCCTCCATTTTCTATGGCGGGGCTTGTGACACAAACAGACAATGGGACAGGCAATCAGCTTACAAAAGTACATCACCCGAGCACCCCACCCCCCGATCCTCCACCCCCCACGTGGGGCAGATCAACAGAGGGCCCTACATATACAGAAATGACTGTCACTGAGCTGTTTTTCACTACAGCAATGACTGATAGCTGACTTCGTCTGCCGTGTAACCATGTGACCGAGCAGCACACGGGCCAAAGCTCAGGAGAGCGAGAGGGAGAGAGCCTGACCCCCCTTCTCTGGCCCTCTCCCCCACCTCCTTCCTCCTCTGCCCTGTTTTTCTGAGAGACAGGCCTTTGCTAGGCCTCCCCAGTCACTGGAGAATCAAATCTGCAATTCACAGTGTTAGCAGTGGATGAAAACAGTGCAATGACGAGAAAGGACAGACGTAAGAAAACATCAGGCTTACCTCTGTGGATGCATGGCTGAAACAGTGTAATGTCAATACTTATAAAACATGGAGGACAGCCTCAGCCTTTAGACTAGGGAGGGCTCTCCTCTCCACACTCAGAGCTCGGGCCTGTCTGATCAGAGCCGGGCCGTGACTGGCTGCCCTCCCACTCGCAGGATGTAAGGCCTCGTCTGATTGGCCGAAGCGCTTCCTGAGTAATCATCTTTGTTCTGCGCTGGCAGGATCAGCAGCGAGTGCGGGAAAGAGCACAGAGGAGAGGGAGGGCGAGAACCAGGCCTCACTCGCTCAAAAAACCGGCTTGCTTTGCGCAGAGCCACTGCGGACTGGCAGATGAATGTCGGTTAGCTGTGGATGTGCTGGGACTTCGCACTGAGGAGCTTTTGTTTGTCTCAGGTCCGCGGGCCTTTGTTTAATCCCTCCCCCCACAGGAACCGGTTGAGAAATAGGAGACACTCCTTTAGTGAAAATGAGCCCTGGGCAAAAATAGTGCAGCCGCCATGACTTCCTGTGCTTGAACTGCAGCTGATTCATGAGCAATATGAGCAAAGCAGGTAGAATATTCAACCTAAAATGTGAAGGAAAAAACACACAATGTACTATGCCACTATGGTTTGAAATGAACACCCGGCAATGCGGGTAACGCTGTCAAATCACTAACATTAGCCAATTAGGCGGGTTATTTTAGTAAATTATGTTCCCTCATTTAAAAAAAAACAACATGGTTACAAATGTGATATTGATTTTATACAACAGTTCAGTAAACAATACGTTATTATTAAGAGACTTACGTTTTAGACACCATGTTAGCTGTTTTTGCTCTATTTCGACAACAACAACAAAAAACATTCCAAACGTGTTTTGCGTCACTGGGCAACATGACGTGTTCAGTTCCTGAATGAATCAATCGTTTAAATGATTCGGTTCAATCGCAACGAATCGCTTATTGACCGCGACTTGCTGCCACCTACTGGCGGTTTTAATTTCAGATTTAAAGAATCTTTTCATTTTAAAAATAATTTCAAATATCAGTATTCATCATTTCATGTTTAAAATATAAAAACATTGTTTTTTAATATGATTTGTTTATGTTTATGTATTTGAAGTTTATATGATTTGAATTAACTTTTAGATATATCTAAATGCCACATATGCAACTTCTGCAAAAGATTCATTTTGTTGATACTGATTTCATTTGTTTAGTAACAGCCTAAATATATTATTATTATAATTGACTGATTAAATATAAGAATTTGGCTTTAAAAAAAAAAAAAAATAATAATAAATAAAAAATGGCTTTATAAAGGTAAAATGCACATAAAAGGTAAAAATCAATTTAAACTTATTGGGAAAGATTAATTTATGTCACTACTGTGAACTGACCACACAGAATATGAAATAACGTTATATCAAAAACATTAGGAGTCTGTCCACGGTATTCTTAAGATATCAGCACAATAACACACTCAGCAAAATATCGTCTAATTATCTTTCTCAATAAAATGCCAGAAAATATTGAGATATTATTATTATTATTATTATTATTATTATTATTATTATTATTATTATTTTGGCTAGTAAAAGTTATAATTGGCCAGTAACTTAAAAATATAGTAGCCAAATTGGCGCTGGTGAGTGAAAAAGTTAAATTCAATCCCTGTATGTCACTATTATATCAGTAAACAGTGCAAATCCAAAAGAAATACACTTGGACATTACATAATGAGTAAAATAACAAAACAGATTAAATAAAACCTGAAGCACTAATAAAACAATTATTATATTTAATTGAAACTGTTTTCTAGAAAAAGCATATATCATGAAAAATATATTTGACTATTCTCAAAGCAGAAGAGCAAGACGGATGCCATAGATTCATAACCATATTAATACTGTTCAAGTAAAGTTCTCTGAATTGTTACTGTATGAAGACAATGTTACAGTTTTAGGTGACTGTATTAGATATAATAGTAGGCCTTGATAGCAAAATCTTCCACTGCTCTGTGACATTAACACAACACTGACATCTACTGGAGAGACAGGGAATAGACTTTCGTCTGAAATCATTAGGATTTAGATATGAAATAACACATACCTGCTAGGTGACAGTTCATCAAGAGAAAATCTGTCTGCAACAGTGGTGTTATTGTTAACTAAAACTATTAAACATTCATTATATTTTTTGCATTTTACAAAAGTAAAAAAAAAAAAAAAGCAAAACCTTAAACTAAAAAAAATGGCAAATAAATGTTGCTTTGGCAAGTGAATGAAATCAATAAGTTTAAGTCAAATTACTGAAATTACTAAACAATTTATTAAATAAATACTAAATAATTTATATCTAAAAATAAAAACATATGAACAAATAAAATATAAAAAAGAAATATAATTATAAGATTCTTTTAATTGAAAATTATAAATATTGCATTGGCAACTAATTTAAATAAATAAAGTTATTATTTACTAAAATAAAACTAAAACTGAAATAAAATAAATATATAAATACTAATAAAAAAGGCAAAAGCACATCACAAAATGACTAATACAGAAATATAAAAAAATAAAAGCTTATTCAAAATATTAATAATGTATATAACTAATGCAAAAACAACACTGGTATGTAAGTGCTACTATTACTATATAATAAAATAATTTTCTATTATTTATTAATTTATTTATTACATTTACTTACATTTCAAATTGTGTATGTATGTGACTGTGTAAATGTGCATATAAAATGCTACTTATATATTCATGAATATACTTAATTTTAAAACTGTATCCATGCCTTCAGTCTCTCTCTCTCTCTCTCTCTCTCTCTCTCTCTCTCTCTCTCTCTCTCTCTCTCTCTCTCTTTAAAAAAAGGGCAAGGCATTTCACGTGATATGGAGAACCAGAAAAAAAGAGACCTGATAAGAAAATGAAGAAGAAGAAAAAAAGATAGCAGGGCACGAACAGCCATCTGGAGGCTTTGCCAGTTGTCTCTCAACTCTTGTAGAGAGGTAAGCTCACTAATCCTGTCTTTTATACTTTGCAGTTATTGATATACTTTTCCTAGAAAGTTTTTAGTTAGTGGAAATGTAGATATCAATAAATAAATGTGATTTCAAATCAACTAGAAAGGTTCTAAATGATTTTTAAGTGAATGTAGATGAGTGTTCTGTACTTGTATAGAAAAATACTGATGAAAACGTACTTTACTTTTTATTTTATTTTAGAGAGGAACTAAAGCAAATATGCCCCGATCAGCTAGCTCAAACCTGGGCTACACCCCTCCAGATGGAGGCTGGGGCTGGGCCGTGGTCTTTGGATCCTTCATCTCCATCGGCTTCTCTTACGCCTTTCCCAAGTCCCTTACCATCTACTTCAAGGAAATCCAGGAGTATTTCTCCATCTCCTACAGTGAGATAGCCTGGGTCTCCTCCATCATGCTGGCTACCATGTATGCAGGAGGTTAGAAAGCATATTACTCAACTTTGCATGCTAATATATACATGTATGTCAGTTTCGGAAAGCTGCGCCATTGCTTGGCATTCCAGGTGCTCCCACAATCAGGCAGAGCAGTTCAGTGTGTGCTAGAAGTAACCAAATAACAGAAGGAGCCCAAATCAAAGATTACTTTGTCCCCATGGTTGCATAATAAGCCAGAGCTGTGGTCTTTTTAGTCTAATTTTGCGTAGTCACATCCAAACCAAGGTTAGATTTACAAGTCAAGGTTTTAGTATTACTTTTAATATGAGCATTGCATCATCTTCCTGTGTCCCCTTACAGGACCTGTGAGCAGTATTTTGGTGAACCGCTATGGGAGCCGCCCGGTGGTGATAGCTGGTGGGCTAATGGTTGGGGTTGCTATGGTAATGGCTTCTTTTGGCACCACCATTTTGCATTTGTATTTATGCGTGGGAGTCATTGGAGGTACATATTTCAACGTTTATATCATTTAAATCCATTTTCCTGCTTGTCATATTGTTCTTCTGCTAATAAAAACCATGCTAGGTTGTGATTGGTTGGGACAGTGCAATGGGGTTCCTCCCCTGCATGTGTGTGAGATCAAAGATTACAACTGCAAGGTCAAATCTGTCTGTTTGATCTCCTTGTCTAAATTAATATTCTGGGTTTTAGAAAAACATGCCATTCCTTGTTATTTTGAGGTGAAGTGACTGATCCGAGACGTAATAGAGATTGTGAATGAATCATTCTTTAGAATCAGTTGTTCATGTGTTCTTTTCACATTCTATGATTCATTTGTGAAACTGTGAGTTTCAGTGGCAGCACATTTACTAATTCAGTAAGCACTGCAAGCAAGTCTCAAATGAACAAATCACTGAATCTGTCCTGTCCTACTCAAAATGAGCCAAAAATATGGAGTGAAATGATTCTCAGTGCTCCAGTGTGCTGATCAGACTCTAAACTATTTAACATCATATCTGCACTACCAGTTACAGTAAAGATAGTAATACTTTTATTTTCAAATGTTTTCAGCATTATTACTCCAGACTTCAGTGTCACATGGTCCTACAGAAATCATGCTAATATGCTGATTTGATGATCAAGAAACTTGTCTTATCATTATCATCATCCATGTTGAAGACAGTTGTGCCACATAATATTTTTTTGTGGAAACTGTGTACATTTTTTGATTATTTAGAATTTTTAAAAGAACAGCTTTTATATGAAATATGGAGTATGTCGAATCATAGTTTCTGTTGATACCTACAATGCTGGGTTATTTTTTTCTGAGTTTTGAGTGTTGGAGCGCGGTAGTTTTTTCGTCTTCTTCAGGAGAGAGAGCAGTCAGCACTCCCAAACTGGTGCACTCCTTCAGTGAAAAAAGGTACGGTTTATTTCACCTATAAAGTCTTTATTGTGCTATAAATGATTTATTTTACACAACGCAACATACAGGGTCGAGATGTCAGCCTTGCATAACATAAACTGATTTCAATTTATAATACTGAATTTAATTTATTTTGATGTTAAAATATGTTCTCTAATCATAATACTGGTTGTTTCTGGGCAGGTTATGGAGTCAGTCACAATGAAACGCGAGGCAGCGGTCAGAGGTTCACAGTTTCCCCGCAGAACAGCAGCCCATCACCGGCTCAGATTTCAGCGACATGCGGCACGAGAATCAGCACTAATTCAGTTAAAAAAGATAACAGAGAACGGTTTAATACACTTGAATTAAAATGTTACTTTTAAATATTACTTTTTTTATTTCTAAAATGCTTGTTAATCAAGTTAAAATGTATGTAACATTGTGTAAACTATGCTGTAAACTATTCACCCAAATAAATTCAATTTGTCAGTGTGCTCTTGCTTATTAATGAATGTTCACCTTTTGATTATTACTGTTGCTTCTAGTAATTCTGAGTGTGTGATTTCTAATTTCCAACCCATTTTAAGCCAGCAATTATAAAGTAATTTTTAAACAAATAATACAGCGCAACATGTTTGGTCAAACATTTAACCCAACCAGTCAAAATAACCCTGCATGTGTTCTGTCCAATATTTAACCAGCGCTGGGTTGCCAAATAAGCCATGGTTATATTTAACCCTCAAGTAAAGTCCTTTTATTGGAGTGACGTGTCATCAGGACATCTGTACTTCTCAAGTACAGGATTTATGTACTTTGTCAAATATTAACTCAATGATAATTCACATAAAAATGCTTCTGTTTTACAGGCTTTGGCTTAGCTTTTAACCTGCAACCATCTCTCACGATAATCAGTAAATACTTCCTTGTGAAAAGGCCCATAGCAAATGGCCTGGCAATGGCGGGTAGCCCGGTCTTCCTGTCCACCCTGGCTCCCCTCAACCAGTTTCTCTTTGACCATTTTGGATGGCGAGGAAGCTTCCTCATCCTCGGAGGAGTGCTGCTCAACTGCTGCATGGCAGGATCCCTTATGAGACCCATCAAGATAAAAACAAAACTACCACCGAGGAAAGCCACTGATGAGGATGACACGGGAAAACTGGACGTCACCTCTCAGAGAGCTGGACAAGACGAGTCCAAGCAGTCAGGCTGTGCCGCGAAACTCAGCCAATTCATTGATGTCTCCCTCTTCAAGCACAGAGGTTACCTTATCTATCTGGTGGGGAATGTGCTCATGTTTTTTGGATTTTTTGCTCCAGTGGTCTTCCTGGCACCATATGCCAAGCATCAGGGGATAGATGAGTACTCCGCAGCATTCCTGCTCTCCATATTCGCTCTAGTAGACATGTTTGCACGTCCAGGAACGGGTTTGGTCGCCAACACCAGATGGATCAGACCCAAGATCCAGTATTTCTTCAGCTTCGCTGTGATATATAATGGCCTGTGCCATATTATGTGTCCGCTCTTACCAGGTTACAGTGGCCTGGTGGTGTACGCGGTATTTTTTGGCCTGGCTTTTGGGATGGTGTGTGCTCTCCTGTTCGAGGTCCTCATGGATTTGGTGGGAGCCCAGCGGTTCTCTAGTGCGGTTGGGCTTGCTACCATTATAGAGTGTGGGCCTGTCCTGCTGGGGCCACCAATCTCTGGTAAGTCCAAAAATGAGATGCTCACTGACTGACGTATCTCTCTGTGTTGCAATGTTCAGGATGCTTATTCACAGATTTCTTCCTCAGGTTTGCTGGTCGACATCTTCATGGACTATAAATACATGTACTTTGCTTGTGGCATGATGATGCTGCTTGGAGGTATCTTCCTTTTCATCATGAACTATTACAACTACAGATGGTTGGAAAAGGAAGGGAAACAGAGAAAGGTGGATGAGCTAGAGATCGGCTCAGCCAAAGAGCTTGCTGCCAATGAGGAGGACAAAGACAATGAGGAAGAGATCAAACGCAGCACAGCGGAGGAAGCAGCAGACTCCACCTGCAAAGAGCCCTGAATCTGTCTTCTTTTGTTAGAATCTATCTATCTATCTATCTATCTATCTATCTATCTATCTATCTATCTATCTATCTATCTATCTATCTATCTATCTATCTATCTATCTATCTATCTATCTATCTATCTATCTATCTATCTATCTATCTATTTATCTCTCTATCTCTCTATCTATGATTATATCTGCATGTCTTTTACTGTTTATCTGTCTGTCTTTCTCTTGTTCTGTCTGTCGTTCTACCTCTATTCTATACATCCATTTAGCTGTCATTCTATCTATCTGTGATTCTGTCTGTCTTAATATCTGTTGTTCTGTCCGTAACCCTATCGTTCTGTCTACCTGTCAATTTATGTTCTACTTATTTATTGTTCTGACATTGTATTTATACGTCTGTATATCTATCTGTCGTTCTATCTGTCATTCTGTCTGTCTACCTACCTATGTATATCTGTCTGTCTATCTATCTATCTATCTATCTATCTATCTATCTATCTATCTATCTATCTATCTATCGAGAGAGAGGCAAATAGTTGTAATTATTTTATAACCGTTCCTGTATACCATGTTAAAGCTTCTACTGTGATATAAGAGACATGAAGTAGTTCCGGTAGGATTTCAGAAAGTATTGCTGAATGCTGAGACTGACCAATCAGAATCAAGTATTCCAGAAATCAGCATTTTGTAATTTATTAAGATTTATTGCTTTAATTGTAGAGTTTTCATTGTATATTATTACATTGTATTATTGTATATTATACATTGTAAAAAATTATATAGGTTTTATTTCAATCTGAAAATGTTATGCAGATTGGCAAACCAATATTACTCAAGTCAGGAGAACTGATCTGTCATATGGACATCATAGCTTTTAGTTTTTTAAGTTTATATTCAGTATGATAGTGGAAACACTACAGGCTTTATTTAAGAGTGGAATGTATGTACCAGACTAAACACATTCCAAAGCTTTAAATATATTTGCTATGCAAGCTTTGCTATATGTACAAATCTATGTTCCAGACCCAGCCTTCCTTGTTTAAAGGGACGGTTCTTCTAAAAATGACTATTCTGTCATCGTTTACTTGCCCTAATGTTACCTAAATGCATTTCTTTCTATTCTGAAACACAAACAAAGATATTTGAAGAATGTTGTGCCCAAACAACATTTGACCCTATTGACACTTAATACAGGGACATTTATCAAAGTATCTTTTTTGTGTTTTCCACAGAGGAAAGGAACATGACAACATGAGAGTGAGTAAATGAAGACTTTCGCTAAGTCACATTTAGAAAAAAATAAACACTTTAGAACCATGGCCTTTTCATTCGACACACACAGAAGTGAACAGAAACCTATTCAAGTAAAACAAATCCAGAGAGGGTTACAGCTTCAGCCAGGGATGTGTGAGACACTGAGCAGCTGTTGCCCTCCGTTCTGGCAGGAAGTCCAACATCTGTAACAGGAAATCAGGGAAAAGTGAGGCCTCTCTGAGTAGAAAGTGATATTTCTCTACCAGCACTTCATACAGCCCCCACGGACAGAGGATGGCTATTCACCGCAGGTCACCTGTGCAAATAAACATAGTTCAAATAATGAAACCACTGCAACACTTCTTTTGGAGAATAACATTAATATTAGTTCGGAAAAATTCAAATAATTCTGGCATTAAAATTATGAATTTGACCTGTCTCCACACCAAGATGAATTAGGGAAGACAAATCTAGAGAGAGGGAAAAGTATGTACAAACACACAATGGAAGAGAGACAAAGAACCAGGGAGAGAGAGAGAGACACTTACACATCGCAGTAATGTCAGTTCATCTTGAACAGCCTGAGTGAATCCAGCTCCGCTCTTCAACACTTTCACTGCCACATGTCTGCCTGACCTGCAAAACCACAACAGACACTTGAGAACTTTTAAACACACATGCACACTTCAATACTGTATACATATTTACACAAGGCAACACATAAAACACAAAGTTTCAGTACCTGAGGTCAATGCAGAGCCATACAGTAGAGAAATAAATAACCCCAACCCAGCTTTGACAGAACCTTGTATCTCTTATTAAACACATCTCCCACCTGGACTGGGTGATACCCACCTACAGAGGGAGAAAGTCTTGAACTGTATACACTTATAAAAACATCACTCTATTTTAAGAACTGTTCACTGGAGGTTCTTTGGGGAACCAGAAAAGGATTTTCTATGTATTGTTTAAATGGCATTATTGACTACGTCTACTCTACAGTCTCTTCAATTTTATTACAGATTTAAAGTGTCTCACCGTAGCAGTAATCTCTTGGATCTTCATGCTCCTCTGTGTAATCAGATTCAAGATAATCATAATTCCTTAGTGTTTTCAGTGAGTCCATAACTACATGAGACCTGTATTAGAACCCACCACACACGTATATTATCTGATTATTCATACATGCATAATCACACATATATGATGCAAAAAGTATCATGAGAGTCATAAATGTTTGCAGATGTAAGCATAAGTATTTCAGTGGTTGCTGATGTAATGGATCATATACAAAAGACTAAATCTGTGCTGTGTATTCTTAGAAAACCTTAAACGTCCATCAGAGGTGGAAGCACAGCTCTTCTATCCTGACACATTTGGCTCACCAAGGGTCAGATAAGCCAGCACCGCATTTAAATCTCAACACCCGCTGCTGTGGGAGTTTACAGCAGCCTCTGAACCGTGACCTGAAAATATATCATGTCACTGTTTGTCTGTCACTCACGAGGACATATTCCACAGTCAAACTCACTCTTCAATTTCAGCTTGATGAATAGTGAAAGACATTTTACTGACACATGCAAAAAAGTACCATGGTAATACCATTGTATGACTATAAATGATACTGGTAGACACTACATGGTAATTCCACCTGATACCATCACTGTACCATGGTACAACCACAATAATATATTGTTAATATCAACTGGGGTACAAGGGAATTTTGGAAATTTACAATATGACACTAAAAATACATAGAATTTATTTTAAATTTAATATTTGTTTTTTTTTCTTACATTATGTATTTCTAATTTCTGATTTTAAGCAGGATTGATATGAAATCAAGCACTTCCAGACAGACAGGACTAGACTACAAATTACACATTATATTGTTTTCATAATATATTATTAAATGTATTTAAATATATATAATTTATAATACAGTATTTTACATTATAGACAAAATATTAGTGTTTGAACACATACTGTTAACACATACAACAACATACTAATTAATTCATTCTAAAATTATAATTCTATAATTATTGTGATGTATCTTAAATAACTCTAAACTCTGTCATTTAAACTTTTTATAAAAGAATTGAAAGACATTTATTATATGGCTACCAAAGGCCACACACAGAATCTGTGACCTAATAACAACAATCCTACAGCAGAAGCAGATTTTAAATATTTTTGTGAAAACCTTTACAGTAAAATATATATAGAAGCATGCTGAGTAAAGAAGTGTGTTGTACTCAAGATTTAGTGCAGATCATGCCCTTTGTGTCTGTTTGCATGATTTCATCAGAGGTCTGGAGCTGCTTCTAGATGCTCATCCTGACTTTATGAATTATTTTCCTCCAAATGCTCCTCAACCCTCTCTCTCTCTCAGAGTTGAGAGACATTATGAGGAGACAGGTGGCTGTGCTGCTCACTTGAACTAAAGCATAGGCCAAACAAACTTTGCAAACAAACAAAAAAATGCTTGTTTTAATAGATTACTAGTAGTTATTTTTTATCTTTATTTATAAAAAGAATGGTTCTGTCTCTAAAATATCTGTAAAACACATCTTAATACAAAGATGCAATCATTCTGTCTTACAATGCAACTTTCTGAAGAGTTTGTTAAAGCAAAGCTGAATGTCCAACAAATTGTGAAACATTTTGAGTTATAGCAACATTTTATTTACAATAGAAATGCACAGGTAAAAGAACAACAGATGGTAGAAACAATTTACAGTCGCTTCAAATAGGCCAAGACTTACAAAATAATCTATAGTGTATCACAGCCACATATACTTACAAAACAGTGAGCACAATAGTGAACTACAGCAAAAATAAGACCAGAATATCTGCACGGAGAGATCTGAACAAACAGTGACAGCTGCAGTCAGTTCACTGTAGATTACAAGCTAAAAAAAAAAAAGTTAATTTTAAATTTGGGAGGGGTGGATCATAATTACCAAATTTGGTCTGTACATTAATCAAACACAAAATAAATAAATAAATACATAAAAACCAATAAGAACGTAAAACGTGCGAGCAATGCACAGCACTAAAGCTCATAATAAAATGTGCATTCAGTGTTCAGAAAACTTAAAAAATAGAAAAATCTAATTTATGTTAGCCATGATCTGATCACAAAAAAGAAGAAGAAGAATTAAGAGCGTGACAGCTGGAGAATAAATTTGGCAAAAAAAGTGAAAATATATAAAACGCTTGAAAGGATGGTCATGATCGCACAAATAATATATATATATAAAACAAAAACAAAACAGCATAAATTAAATACTTCCGGCATAACTATTTCAGCCAAGTGTGCAGGGATGTATCGCAGATATACACATGTGCGACAGCCAAATACACTTTTTTTTCTTTTACTGAAAGCCAACCAAAAACATTGAAAAGCACACTTTAACACTGAAGAAACAAACCTTAATGACTAGAACAAACGCACAACTGAGCATTGTGAACGTTACATGAAACCTATTCACCTAAATCAAGTGTTAATCGGGGTTAACCTGCCATTTACATAATCAGAATCGACAATAAAATGCACACGCGACATGCATGTGCCAACCGAAAATTCACAGTGAGTATCCATGCATGTTAATGTATATAATACTGTAGCCTTGTGCCACACGAAAACATCTCAAATGGCCCCGTTAGGGTGAGGTCCCTTAAAACAGTGTTTTTCATTTAAAACAAAACAAAAAAATCTGGATAAAAAGAGTTTTCAAGAAAACACTCAACAAAAGGTCTATTGGAGTGTTGAGCAAGAAATTTCATTTAGTTGTCCTTAGAAGCCATCCTTTGTTTTTTTTTTTCTTTTTCTTTTGAGTTCTTTATTATTAAGTCACAGGCTGCAACATAAAGCGCATCACACCAAACGCATGGATAATCAGTTTATCAAGAATCCGCCAAACAGAAAGTCGGCCTTTGTAAGACTTCTTTTTTTTAAATACAAAAAACGTTGTGTTTTCAACATTCTGAGCTTGGGGCCATACGTCTCAATGCAAAAAACCCTGTAGGACTAGCGCATCAGATAAGGGACTTCTCTCAGAAATGCCCCGCCAACAGTGTTGGTGCGTGACGGCTGTGCAGATGAAACGGAGGGCAGCTCTACAGACCAGCAACAGTGTACGTGTAACATCTACGAGAGATCCACGCTTCTCGAATCTGTGAATGCTGTCTTTAATCGTAATCATTCCTTCTTAAATATCCTCTGTGCTCTGGAGTCTTCAGGAAGTAAGAGTTCATGCCTTCTGGCAAGGTCTCTGGTCTCTTTCTGTCACCGGCTTTGTCTCTTTCACAGTCTTTTCAAGCGTCTGTCCGAGGTTTCAGGTCAAAGGTCAGTGACTTTATTCTCTACAGCTGCAGCGATCTGTTGGAGCCTGTAGCCCAGCTGCATCTTTTGAGCAGTGGAGTCCTCCTCTAAAGCTGTGATGATCTGAAGAAAAAACAAAACAATGGGGATGGGGGATCTTTTCATTTCCTGATATGTAAATCATCACCCTAAATTTAAGTTGGCTGTTTAGTTTCAGACAATGTAAAAATGTTTCAGACAATGTAGTTCCTCATGATAAAACTTATGTCTACAGGCAAATATTGTTCTACTTGTAATTGTGGGGCAGTAGATGTTTACAACATTAACTCTTGTAACAACAAGAGTCTATTTCTGTCACCGTTAATACTGTGCATCATTGTTATTGTTACTAGGTTGCTATAAAACACATGAGCTAAAGCATGAGTGCACGAGAAGAACATGCTGTCAAGCTCCTTCATCACTATTCACACCAGAGAATGCAAATATCAATAACTCATCTGAAGGGCAAAGCACCCAAAACAGACACAAGAAGAGTTATGTTTTAACTTTGAGTTAAAACATGATTTCATTTTAATAATCAAATAGGGGGACAGAGAGAGAGAGAAATATATAGAATATACTGAAGTTCTCACCTGATCATAGTATTTGTTGATATACTTGTACAACTCATGCAATGCCACTAGATGATTAACTTCATTAGAGTAGTTCTGCAATGGAAGCATAACAGAAGATAAATATTATTATAACGAATTCATTATACAGTAATTCAAAAATGCATTTAATATTGGCATAACAAATTTGTTGTCACACTGTGGGGGGATGATTTACATAAAATAAATACCTCGTAGCCTCATATATATGGCATTAATTAGGGTTTGACTGATTTTGCTGTAGTTTATGTGTATGGATCACACTAAAATTCCTATAATTCCCAAACACGACTTTTTAAATCAGAACAGATTTTAAAACACTAGGCATCACACGCTTGCTGACTTTGTCAATAGTAACAGAGGAAAAACTGGGCGTCATACACTAAATGACTGAGGATCATTCACACACGGGATCAGGGGAGGGCCCTTTATTTGTGGGTAATTTGCACCCACTGCAGGCTGTTCGTCATCATCAAATTTGTAAATATGGTAACCTGGCCTTCACAGTGTAGGTAAATGTCCCATAACTCACCCTGGAGAGTTCAGCTAGAGAAGAGTTCATCTCTTGGTCACTGACAGGGATGGTCTGTCTTATATCTGAATAATATCTGATGAAATACAATCAACAAGGTATGGTGAGTACATCTCATTCCACATTAAGCATTAAACTGCATTAATATGAGCTATCTGAACGCACCTCTCCACCATTTGTTTGTAGCGTGGGATGTCTCGAGCGTACAGGAGCTTGTTGATTGGGGAATCCTGTATGTACAACACAGAGAACCAAAGTCATTAGCGGCTGCTCTTTTAATCTGGCTTCTTCTCACAATCCATCTCCTTCAGCTTCATTGTGATTGGCTTACCCGGCCCAGTTTGTGTTCGGCGATGGTGCAGGAGTCCATGAAGGTCTGAGCAATGACCGACAGCACTGCGTCTACATTGTCAGAGGCCTGAACATCGAAGATGAACTGAGGGTTCTTCAAGATATTAATCCAGAATCTCAGTGGCAAGCTACAAAACAAAGTCAAAATATAAGCTGTGACCTAATTACCCATGATACTTGGCTCATCTTTACCAACCTGTTTGTTTTCCATATGTGGATTGTCTCTGGGTCTGTAATGTTGTGCTGTGCAGCCTGGTCGTCCAACAGATCAAAGAAATATTTGACAGCCAGAGGAACCGGCTGACTGGTGCTCAGAATCACAGTGAACAGATCATCTACGAACTTCTGCAGTGTACCCTGAAACACACAGTACAGGTGACCCATCTGGCCCTGTTTAAAGTGAAGTGTGACAGTGGAGTGTGTGTGTGTGGTACCTTCACAGACAGCAGGCGTGTGAGGTAGATCTCTGGGATGGCCTTGGCTCTCTCACGCTCTTTGTCTCTCAGACTGCCCCGTCTGTGTTTGGGTAGCTCCGCCTCCTCACCGCCCTTCACCAGGTGCCACTGTTTCACCCCTCCTTCATCTCCATCCTCCAACATCGGGGTCTCTGAGAGAGGAAAGAAAGAATATATGAAAATATGAGAAAATCTGTAATAGCGGTTTGATCAAATGGTTTTCTTTTGATTATTCTGGATTATACGCTACTGTTCAAAAGATTTTTGTTTTTGAAAAACACCTCATGTTCACCAATGCAAAGCTGAATTTTCAGCATCATTACTCCAGTCTTCAGTGTCACATGATCCTTCTGAAATCACTTTAATATACTGATTTGCTGCTCAAGAAACATTTATTATTATTATCAATGTTGAAAACACTTAATATTTTTGCAGAAACCTACAAAAAGGATTTTTCAGGATTCTTTGATGGACAGAAAGTTACATTTTTGTAACATTATACATGTCTTTACTGTCACTTTTGATCAGTTACTACCTTGCTAAATACAAGCATTAATTACTTTTTACTTACCCCAAACTTTTGAATGGTAGCATATAATCAATAAACAATCAGCAATATCTACTAGTGAATAACACAGTGAATTAAATATAAAAAAAATGAAATGTAATTAATTTGATTTTTTTTCTCCCTGTTTTTATTTGGAAAATAAAACATACTATTCATAACAAATTATATATATATATATATATATATATATATATATATATATATATATATATATATATATATATATATATATATATATATATATATATATATAATATATATATATATATATTTTTTTTTTTTTTTTTTTTTTTTTTCTGAGATAGTTCAACTCTGCATATCAACTGAATTCTGCATTGATTTGGTCAATTTTTATGTTTTTAGTTCTCTTGAAAAAGAAAGAAAGAAAAAAAAAACTAAACTAAAAACGAAACACAATGTCATGCTGAAAAACAGGCAAACGTACTCTCTCCTGGTATGTAGTCATGGCTGTCGTGGTGGATTTGCTTGGACTGTCGGGACACCAGTGTTACTGTGGCTCCATCTGGGACCTGCAGAGATATAGGAAACACTTATAAATCAACAATGACTCAGCTAGTGAAGTCTTACTCCACAAAATAAAGCCATTAGGCTGAAGAACAACTTGAGAGACCTTGTAGTGTTGTAAGGTGTTGAGGCGTTTCCAGGACCCCTGAACCACTGATGTCAAGTCCTGATCCGACAAGATCAGATGACCAGCCATTCCCGCCCTCCACTCTATAAAACACAAGATTACAAGAACACACATTATCATTAAATACTCAATTACACAGTATTATAGAAATATTTTTTTAATCATTTTTATTTAATCTTTATGTATTTCAAGTAAACATACATAAAAATATACATTTCTTTAAATGTTCGGCTCGGTTTTTAAACATTGTATCAGGGTCTTACCCAGATGCACAGAGTCTGCGGAGGGCTTTTGCTCCACAATCTTCTCCTTCACTTGTGTGATGGTGTCACAATCCAGCACTTTAGTAGGGACGGTCTGAGACTCACCAGCACCCCCGCTGCTCACCAGAACATTCAGAGTCTATGGGACAACACGCAAAGAAACATAGAAAAACTTTCTATATTTTTTTCCGGACTCTGCCATGTTATATGTCATGTGTGAAAGAGTTATCAGCTTTCTTGTAAAAGTCTAAATCATGCACAACACTTAGTATAATGTTCATTTCTGCATCATAATGGTAATGCAGAGAGCGTGTGTGTCTCACCAGCGTGCGGTACTCCACGTCTTCGCGCAGCAGTCGGTTGTCGTTGAGTGTGTATTTGGCTTTGCCTGTAACAGCGTCCACTGGGCCTTTATCTACCTGGTGCTTTATTGCTCTGAACAGCATGTAGAACGCCTCACCTGCTGTATCCTATACATAAAAACATGGATGTGACCCTGGACCACAGAACCAGTCTTAAGTCGCTGGGGTAGCCAAAGTAGCCAAAAATACATTGTATGGGTCAAAATTATATAAAAAGTCTGCACGTGTTTTTTTCGTGACCAAACTGAACAAAAATATGCAAGGTGCAGTTGGTGCAGAACTGATATTTATATGGTAAAGGAATATAATTCTGATAGCTTATAATGTAAGTAAATGAAATCTTTATAACTGTTTAGCAGACTACTTAATTAAAATGCATATAAACATCAATTTTCACTCTATATCACACAATAATATGTCTTATTAAGATGATATTTAAATTCTTTGTTTTTATTTCGGGGGCAAAACATATAATGCAATGCAATACAATTTTGATAGATGAAAAAGTATTTAAAGTATGATATTTAAATGCTTAGATTTATGATATTCTCATTGCGGGGGAATGAATTATTTTTCTAAAAATAGATGATCAAGTAAACCTATGTTGATTCAGTCCAGTAAGTTTTCATCTTGCAACACTACTAACAATAATAAAGTTATTCCTACATTTACTGTATAATCATTGTTTTAGTGTTGTTAGTTTTTTTATTGTATAACTACTAACAATAATAAAGTTATTCCTACATTTACTGTATAATCACAGTAGACAGTAAAGTTTTAATAATGCTGATCATTTAGAACACTTAGAAATTTGTGCCTTTTTTATGGTCTAGTTAAATATTTAAATACAATTACTGGCTTGTCTTCCCCTCTTTTAACTTCTCTCTCATCCAGTTCACTGTATCTCTTACTGAGTCCTTGTGAGCCAATCACAAGCATCACTCACCCTGAGGAAGGTGTAAAGACATATGGACATCCAGTTTGTCAACAGCTTCTCCACCACAGACTCGGTCCTGCAACAGAAGAGAGATTTCCACTGAGAATTATAACGCCACAATTATCAGTCAAAAAGGATCCACATCCTGTAAATTTATGTAGGGAATCTATGATTTCAGTGTACAGTAACATGGATTCAATGATCTGAGAGACTCATCACTACTGACCTGCGCAGCATGAGTTTGGGGTTTTTAGTGGTGTACTGCTCCACCAGGTGACTAAGCAGAGTCTTTAGGATGTCTGTGAAATACTCCAGCTTGCCATGCAGCGCCACCGTGAGGAGGGAGGCCACATACGCCCTGTCCCGTGGAGAGAAGGTCCGCTGGGCTTCCAGAGTGTGGATGAACTGTAGGGAAGTATATGGCGTTTATGAAATGAAGACACTACCAGCCTTAAAGGTTTATGGTCTATATAATCCAGTTTGGTTGTTTGAATCATTCTTTCTCAGAGGTTTTAAGGAAAGCAGCCCACCGTGAGGAACAGTTTGCTGTTTAGCAGGTTAGAGAGCTGAACCAGGCCTTGCTCCACTGTGGCCCGGCGACAGGCGGGAACGTCAAGGTCCCGTCTCAGAGGAGAATCACGGTGACCAGGGAAGAAAATCCTCTCGGAGTATTTACGATAATCCAGGACTGGAATCCCAGAGCCCATGAGATCACTGGACACATCCATCATCTCAGTCATCAGATCTGCACATAACACACACACACACACACACACACATACACGGTTTATTATAAAGGCATTTCAGGCATGTCGGCAGAGTCTGGCTGATGTTCAATGTGGGAGCTTCTGACCCGTGAACTCCTTTTTACAGCGGTCTCGGACACTCGTCTCCAAATTCTCCAGTTGGATCTGGACTTTCTTATAGTCTCTCAGTGCCTGCTTGCTTTTCCTCCTGTTAAACACGCACACACACAGACACACACACACACAAAAATAAACGACACACTGCTGAGTCTGGTAATGTCTGTTTATTCTCAACTGCACATCCTAGTCATCTGATTTATTGTACGTTTTGAGAAGAAAGCATACCAAGCATAAACATATGTATTGTACAGTGGGGTCCAAAGTCTGAAAAAATACTTTAAATCGAACATATTTGTTAGATATATGCTTCATAATATTATAATCAGATTAAGAACTTGTGGAGTTGGACTCGTGGAGGATAATTAATTAATTGTACTATTATTATTATTATTATTATTATTATTATTATTATTATTAATTAAATCAATTTATTAATTTAATTAAGTTTATTAATATATAATATATAAGTGTATATATATATATATATATATATATATATATATATATATATATATATATCAAAACTGTATTGTAAATAAATAAATCTAGGTAGGTATTATAGGTAGGTTATAATAAATATAATATAAAGATAATATAATTAAAAATGTGCTACTATCACTAGCTTTCTCATACTTTTTGATCCCAATGCATGTCAATAATCAGTAATAAACTGGATAATCTGTTTGGGAATACCTGTATATGAGTACGATAACCAGCACAATCAGAGCCACGATGGAGGCTCCCACCCCGACCCCCACCTGGGCCTCCAGAGGGAACGCAGCGGGGCCCTGAGAATCATACTGCACCCGTCCCAGAGAAAAGTTCAGATTCCCCATCCTCACCTACACAAACACACACAAGAAACTGATTTCCATATCGTATCATGAGACACACCACAAAATTAATAAAAGTTCAGATACAAGTTGGCGTACAGTGAACTCTGGGAGAGTGTCGGCGGCCTCTCGTTTCTTCAGCGCTGCCACTGACGGCTGCTGTGTCGGAGGCTCACAGTACAGGTGGTTTCTGGTTAAAGTCTTCACAGCACACTCTCCATCACCAATCAGAGCAACCACCTCGTCCTTAGACATGGCCAAGTCCAGATTCTCCCCCTAGAATCCAAATTCAGACAAGTTCATGGGACATTCAAGTGTGTAAATAACAAAAGAATCTATTGTGTATTAACACACATATCAGAAAAGATCCCAATCTAGAGTTACAGTATGTTTTAATAGCACAATGCAATCTTTTTTTATTGCATAATTTATTTTTATATAATAATAATAATAATATATATATATATATATATATATAAAATACAATACTAATAATGCTAATAATTTATTGTAATTTAATTTGTAATTTTATTAACTTTAAGTTTAAACAACTACATTCTCACCTAAAAAAAACTCTTAAAACTACAAATTACACACAACAACAGTAGTATTTGTAAAATTATAGTGGATTCAGGCATCCAACATGACACTTGCTGTGAGAAATGCTCCAAGCGGAGGGATACAAACAATGAAAAGGTTCCTGTGACGATATTGGGTGATAATATAATATAATATAATATAATATAATATAATATATATATAATATAATATAATATATTATAATATAATATAATATAATATAATATAATACTTGTGCTGGTAAGGAAGTTTTGAGTTCTGAACATTTATAACTCAAAACTCAGTTCATTTAGATACTATTATAGTTTTTTATTGTTTTGAATTCGTTTTATTTTGGTATTTCCCGTTTTCATTTTCATTTTAGTTAAAATTTTTGTAAATTTATTGTTTTGTAATTTTTTTTATTAGTAATTGCTTTTTTTAATGTCTATATATTTTTAAAAAAATAATAAATAAATAAATTAATATATTTTTTATTCATTTCAGTATTAGTTGTAGTCATTTTAATCAAGTTAAACTTTTTTTAAATAATTTATTTAATTTCAGTTAAAGTTTATTTTATTTTTAGTAGGATTTTTTTATTTTTATGGTTTTTGTTTTAGTTAACTATAATAACTCTGGTTCTGAATACCTTTTTTATGGTAATAATGGCAATATTTTTTTTTTCTAAATAAACATCCTAAAAAGAAATCTAGGATGGTATTATTAATATAATATAATGTAATATAATACAAAGTTCAGTTATATTAACTATTATTAGTTTTGGGGCTTTGAATTATATAGTTACCATATGTTTTTTTTTTTAAATAACAAAATAAATCTTCTGTGCATAAATACACAGGTGAGAAGGGACTGACCTCCACAGAGATGATGCTTCCAGGTTTGTATCTGAAGGGTTTGCTGGGGTCGTGTTGATTGAGGCTATGAAGAACAGGATTGGGCTCATAACTGAAGGGGCTGCCACTGACCGTCTCAAACTCAAAGTGCAGGTTATCCAGAAGGAAAAGCACACTGACAGCAGCACGCAGGGCCTCGGGCCCCACCTCCGGAGTGGGACACAGGATCAGAGTTGAGCTGTTCACTGTGCACCGCTCCTCCAGCTGATCAGGAACAGGACAAGAGGAAACCAGGTGAAAAAAACTGTGCTCTAATAACTGACATGTGAATATTGAACAGGTTGTTTGTGAGAAGGCACAAGCACAGACTCACTTGTGTGAACTCTACCTGTTTGACGACACAGAGACTGTCTTCAGGACAGTTGGGCTCTGGGACGATCCGCCGAGCTCTTCTGAGGAGACTGTAATCCACACTGCTCCTCTTCTTCTTCCTCTTCTGTGAGTGTGGCTCCAGAGGCGTCAGGGTCACGTGGATACGAGGCTCCTGTACCACGTCCAGATGATGGCCAGACACTCGAATGATACGGCCCCCTTAGACAAACACACATGATTCATGAGATGGTTATTATATATGCTGGACTAATAACTCATTTTTTATTTCCAAATCACAGATCAGTTGTTATTATATATGCTGGACTAATAACTCATTTTTTATTTCCAAATCACAGATCAAATGTGTCAAATATATAACATAAATTATATTACCAATGTGCAACCCTTCTGTAAATCACAATAAAGAGTTTTTAATATAAGAAATCATATTCATTTTTTTTCTTGAACTTTTAAAATAAAAAAAGATGGCATGTGTTAACGTACTCATACAGAAAGAAATCAGAGAGATAAATACACTGACATATATAAGACTGCTCACATTTACGGTAAAGACTCCACATAAATTAGTCCTAAGTCTTAATTTCTTAAGTTGTTAAAAAATAAAATTAAATAATTAAAACAAGATTAATTTACTTAATTAAACTGAATAAGACTTGTTCAAAAAAATAAAAAAAAAAATAAAAAAATACATTGGCAAAATGTTTTTTTTATTATTATTATTTGAAGCATACATCTCACTAAATGTCCTTCTTTAATAAGCTAATGAAAAATAAACATTAACATATTCTCTCTCTCTATATATATAACAAGTCTTGTACCTTTTACAGTTTTGTAAGACAAAATAAGACACATAAAATAAACAAAAATCCTTAAAATAATACAACTTTATGGATTTTCACTCCACTGGCAAAATGTTTAAAAGAAATAAGTTGTAAAAACATATTAGTATAATGAAACTTTTTCATATAAATAAAATGAAATAGGCTACAGTATTTCCTCGACATAGGACAAGCAGTTTCGCAAATAAAATAAACATAAAAAATAAAATAAAGTCTTCAAAATGAGATAACTTTATTGATTTGTGTAAGACTTGTTTTCAGAGAAAATATTGTTCTCACTCCACTGGCAAAATATTTAATTTACTTAAAAAAAAACATTAAAAAAACAAGTCTTTATACTTACTGTAATTCTGTAAAAAATAAATAACAAATAAAATAAAACTATGCTTAAGTTCTCATGTTTCTCACCTGATGAAGCTTTTGGAGGGAGCAGCATGGGTTACGTTGGGGTCTGGGGTGTATTGATAGAGGACTTCCTGTAGATGGCGCTCAGCTCTCCCGAAGCGCACGGTAACGCCGCTCTCTCCGGTTCTGTTACTCCCTCCACTCACACACTCAACATGTTCATTGTTGTACTGCTTGGGAGAACTGTAAAGACACAGACTACTAAAACTCTGCGCTGCCAAATGTGAATAGTCATAAATCATTAAATAATTTATGGAGTATATTCTATTCATGAATTGATGTATTTAGAACACCGCTCATTGTTTTAGATCTACAAAGACTTCCAACGTTAACAGAAGGATGATTCATTATTCATAACATAATCAGCTGACATGATAGAAGTTGCAGAGATGACTTCTGTCTGACTGGACGGCTGTAGAGGACGCTGCTCTACACAGTCGCTTACATGTAACATGGGACTCCACCAATCAGGATGCTGATCTCATTGGGACGGCCCGTCAGAAGGTTCTGTCCCGTGATGGTGAGTGATGTGCCGCCCGACATTGGGCCTTTCAGTGGAGACACTCCCAATAACACTGGGTCCTTGAGTTTAGGAAAACAGAACACGCACGCACGCGCACACACACACACACACGTTAGAAAACACTGCCTTATACATGTGTGCTGTTACACAATGACCTCATTCTGTTAAAGCCCTGAATAATAAATTTTTGTTTGCCAGGAAAACTATCTAAAAATCCTTAAAATAAGATAGATTTACATAACTGAATTGTATAAGATTTTTACATTTAAGAAATACATTTTTAATACTTTTTTTAAACCATAAAAGCGCACTATACCCCCCCCCCCCCCCCTTTAGATTGTGTGGTAAAGTCCCTGAATAATGCAGAATATTTTGGTCTTTTTTTCCAGTAAATTTATCTAAAAACCCTTAAAATAAGATGCATTTACTTTATTAAACTGAGTAAACTGAGACTTTTTTTTTTCAAGTTTGAAGCATAAATCTCACTATATTTCCTCATCCTATTAAATATTAGTCTTATTTTCCATTAAATGTATCTAAAAAATCCTTTTTAAAACAATTATATATATATATATATATATATATATATATATATTCATAACTATTTTAGCTTTTTTTCACCATATTTGAAAAGATTTTTCTTGTTTGAAGCATTAATCCCACTATATATATATATAAATTATATTTTAAATGCCTTTTAAAATTAAAATAAACATTAAAATATATACTCCAAAAACACCTTTCAAAAATAAGTATGACAAGACAAAAACACTGTTTAAGAAAAGTCATTCTGTAGTGTAAAAAGTTGTTTTAAAATGGTCAAATACCTCCCTGCCTTTAATAAATACAGAATAAATTCCTTGCATGTTATTAATTCTTGCTAAACAATTTTCATCCCTTTTGTGGCCTGCTGGATTAATAGTCACCTGGTAACGGAAGCGCTGGGCAGATTGGCCGATTCCTCCGGCTTTAACCTGCACCGAGACGTGGCCGCTCTGCTCCCCTGCACTCGCTGTGGTCTCACAAACAATACTAACAGGCACACAAAGAGACCTCTCATTAATCAGTGCACTGGGTCAATACTCTTCATCACACTGTGGAGCTGAATGGCCTGAAGCTATTTATACAATGTCATTAACGAGTGGCAGTAATATACAGCATGTCCTCTCTTATATTCATATCATATTACCTGGAGGACACCTCGTATCTGTCAGGGATGACCGTGCAGGGGACTCCGGCTACAGTCACAGAGTGCTGGATGTCTTCAGCTCTCTGACCCAGATTAGAGCCAGACACTGTGAGCACTGTGCCACCCTCCACTGGACCAGAAAGAGGCTCGATCTGCAATAAACCAGAAAATGTGTAATGAAGTTACTCAATGATGACAAAGTCATAGATGTGCATTTAAAACACTACACCACTGCTCAAAAGTTTGGGCTTGGTAAGATTTTTTTTAATATTCTGCTGCTCACCAAGGCTGAACTTATTTGATAAAAAATGCAGGAAAACAGGAATATTGTGAATTATTATTAAAATTTTAAACTAGCTGTTTTCTATGTAAATAATATATTCTAAAATGTAATTTATTCATGTGATGCAAAGCTGTATTTTCAGCATCATTTCTCCAGTCTTCAGTGTCACATGATCCTTCAGAAATCAGTTTAATATGCTGCTTTGCTGCTCAAGAAACATTTCAGATTATTATCAATGTTAAAAACAGTTGTGCTGCTTAATATTTTGTGGAAACCGTGATATTTTTTATTGTTATATATTTATATGTTATATAATATATATTTTTACCGTGACAGAATTTTTATTTTTGTGTGAACTATCACTTTAACAAAACTGAGTATAGTGTTAATGGCTCACAAAAAGCACAAGTAAACAGGTGTGTCCCTCACCGTGTGTATGTGAGGGGCAGGACAGGTCTGCTGGACGTGTTCGGTGCAGGAGCTCCTGTAGACGCAGCTGGAGCGAGACCCTTCACACCACACACACTCGTACTGCTGATCGGCCGTGTGACAGCGACTGCAGTCGGACCGGCCCACCGAGCAGTTATACAGCCGGACTGCAGAGACAAAACACACGTGACACAAACAGAGTACAGCACATTCATAACCTCAGCAAACAACTGGTGACGTACCGTGCAGGTCCTCTGGGTAATCCATCTGGAAAGAGTCCCTCCTCCTGACTGAGATCATGCTCCTGTATTCCTCCACAGCAGCCGAGTAAGAGTACTTTGAAACCGAAATGCAATCACAATCATTTTAAACACCATAACAAAGCTTTACATTCAGTTATTTAATGGATGTTATATAATACTGCCACATATTGGTTGTGCCAGCAACACAATTACTGATAAATTATATTATGGTTAAATATAATGAAAAAAATAAAAAAATAAAAAGTAAACATATTTCAGCTAGTTGCCAAGACAACATTTCAGATTTTCATTAAATATAACTTCATGTGCTAAAACAAATATAATTTTAATTAATAAAAATGTCATAAGCATAAAAAACGAACAACACAATTAATAAAACGTAAAAAAAAAGAAAAAAAGTAATTTAAAACATTGATAAAAACTATAACAAGATGTCAACAATGCGAATATACTGTACATTGTTAAAAAAAAAGAGCTAAAATTCAAAATGCAGGTAAAACACGTGTAAAAAAATCAACATGGAAAATTTCTTAAAATTAATACACATTTTTACAGATTTTTTTTAGCAGACCTGGTGTAGCTGGCAGGTAATGAAGAACAGTGATGGCTGAGTGTCGTCCACTTCCACAAAAGCGTCCACCACCACCGATCGGCCCTCAATCACCAGCACACACTGATAATCCAGATCTTTGTCTTAAAACACACAGATATATTCTTTTTATGGCCTACATGTTTTGAAACACTTCATCAATAAATCAGACAACACAATACACCCAATAAACACAATTCTTTTAAACTTTCTATTCATCAAAGTTCCATGAAAATGCATAACGGTTTCAACAAAAATATTAAACAGCAAAACTGTTTTCAACATTGATAATAATAAAAATGCTTATTGAGCAGCAAATCAGTATATTAGAATGATTTATGAAGGATCATGTGACCCTGAAGACTGGAGTAATGATGCTGAACATTCAGCTTTGACATATTTAAATAGAAAACAGTGATTTCATAAAATTTAAATAATATTTCACAGTATTACTGTTTGCTGCACTTTTCAATCAAATAAATGCAGCCTTAGTGAGTAGAAAAGACTTATTTTAAAAAAATCTTACTGACCCCAAACCTTAATGCAGGTTTATTTAATAAATGTGGGATGATTTGTTTCAGATGTACTTCCCCTAAATGTCCCGGTAAAAAACCACTGCTGGTTGTTGTGCATGTCAGTCAGACAGCCCCTTGCTGTCTATGTGAGCATTACCAGTCATTATTCTCATAGTCAAGCCCCAACAAGCCTCAAGACGCTGATTACCTGATAGAGGTGTAAGTTGTGCCCCAGCAGTGTGATCTTCCTCTCGACATTGACAGGAAGGAGGGAGCTGCCCTGGATGCCCTCCACACATGGACAGGTGTGAGGACCTCTGCTCACGAGTAAACTCTCCTCTTCCTGATCACACACACAGACAACACACTTCATTACACACACCACGGCTTTGAAAAGAGCAGACGTGGAATATCTCTCATCTTCTGCTATATTAAAGCAAGACGTATAATAAGCAGAATGGCAGCACAACAAAAGTGAGTGTGTTAAACAGGGATTTAATGAAAAACAAAATGGACCAAAAAAGACACATGGGGAACAGCCAACAGAAGCTAATTAAATGATTAAAGAAATGTTCTGGGTTCAATACAGTGCAACATTTTCTATTTATTTTTCCCATGGTGGTTTTAAAAAAGTCTTTGTTAAAGAGTTATAATCCATGTATAATCAACCAGTTACTTGGCGAATTACAACATTAAAAACTTTGATTTGAAGCAAAAAAATGTTTTTAAAACTAAACAAAAAGACAAAAGTACAAGACTGTGTACTTATCAGCTTTAATGAGGGAAAGAACTACAATCCCATTAAGCATTGTGAATGACACGGTGAAAAATGATGGATGCATGGATACATTTATGGGCCTGTAAATTCATACATACACACAGAAATAGTATATTTTACAATTATTACAATATTTACCAGTTTGAAAGCATAGGGAGACTGACTATTGCGTGATTTGTGGTGCTTCATGGGAGTGGGCGGGCACTAAAGAGCTCTTTCGGTTCACTTTGCTTGCTTTAATTCCCTGATTGGTGGAGATTTTTTTTTTTTTTTTGCAGAATCATGGGTAATGTATTTCCTTTTTATAACCAGGTATTCTGCTGCTAAACACGATTAAAGAAATAGGCTTAAATAATGGTGGCTGATGGCTTCAGCAAAAGCATATACCGTATGTAGCTCACATACGGTATATGCTTTAAAAAAAAAAAAAAGCTTTAAAAAAAAAAAAATACTATTTTGAAGTGTTTCTTTTACAAGCTGTCAATGGACAGAAGAAACATTTTTCAAAACATCTTTTTTTCCACAGTAAGTCATACAGGTTTGCAACGACATGAGAGTGAATAAATGATGACATAATTTTCTTTTTTTATGGTGAACTATCCATTTAAACTGCAAGAGCATTACTGTAACCCAGATTTTAGCTTGTTTTTACAAACCGATGAACGAGTCAAAATGAATTCCTGTGCATCATCATGAACCCAGAACATTGCTTTAATGTTGTGACATTAAACGACTTTAATATATAATTATGGTCGAATTAGTAATAGAGCAGAACTGCTTTCATCTATTTAATTATATATCCCATCATTCACGCATGTCATTTACGCTTTAGGTACGTTCAACCTCCAGCATCTGCAGCGAGCAGAGTTGGCCCGAGGAACCACACTCACCAGGAGGAAAAGGTCAGCTGAGTCGGACTGGTAGTCTGTGTCTGGAGCGAGGGGGAAATCAGATGAATCAGGCCCTGCCTCGCCCTCGCCAGAGGGGGCGCTGGCTGATGACACAGGGACGTCTGTGTCTATAAGTGCATCTATATTCATCTCCGCCTGCGAGAGGGTGACCACTTCAGAGGAGGATGAGGGCAGCGCTTCAGTCAGCGGCCCCATCGTCACCACTTCCCCAGCTCTCAACGCGGGCAGCGTCACTTCAGCCGCCTCTTCATTCGACGAACGTCCCACCAGTTCTTCATATGATTGCGGGGTCGGTGTTGACAGCAAACCTACCTGGATGCTCTCCTCCACCCAAGAGGCATTTTTCGATAGGGTGGTGGCCTCTGTGATGGTATCGGTTGACCCTGTAGGGGCACTGGATGGGTGTGTAGAGGAGGTTGTAGCGTGGTTGGGGGTGGTGGGTAGAGGGTCGAGTGGGGTCGTGGTTTCCAGAGGTGCGGTGGTGGGGGCGGCGGTGGGCTCTGGAGTAGTGGGCGGGGTCATTGGAGGGGTAGTCATGACAACGGCTTCGGTCGTTATGGCAACCTCAGTGGTGGAGAGGGTTGTTGTTGTCGTGGGTGTGGAGGTGGTGTACGTGTACGCGTCAAAGTCTTTTATTGTTTGAGGAGCAGACGTGGGGAGCGAAAACTTTAGACAAACACAGGACACAACAGAGAGAATGAGGGGAAAAATGAAATAAATGGCAACTGAAATAAATTAATATAAACTCAAATCAATAAACAATGGTGCTGAATTAAATGTTAAAAATCATAAAACACAAGAAAGCGTTATGTGTACTACCATTTAAAAGTCTGGGGTTGGTAAGATTTTTATGTTTTTGTAAGAAGATTTGAAGGCTGCATTTATTTAATTCAAAAATACAACAAAATTAATACTGAGAAATATTTAACAATTTCAAGTAACTGTTTTCTATTTGAATATATTTTCTATTTATTTTTCTCTGAATTTTCAGCATCATTACTCCAGTCTTCAGGGTCACATGATCCTTCAGAAATCACATAATATGCCGATTTCGAACCATTTCTTATAATGACAATGTTGTAAACAATTGTTTTGCTTAATATTTTTGTGGAAACTGATACTTTTTTTCCAAGATTCTTTGATGAATACAAAGTTCAAAAGAATAGCATTTATTTAATAGAAATCTTTTGTAACATAAATGTCTTTAATATTCTGTTGTCATCAATTTAATGCATTCTTCCTATATATTAAATCTTACTGTCTCCAGATTTTCAAATGGTAGTTAATATGAACCAAAATGGTTATTCAAAGCAAAAGGAGCCAAAACCACATACAGTGGGGTCTAAAATACTGAGACTACACTGAAAACATGTGATTTAAAACTTTAAATAATAAATGTTTTGAAAAAAAAAATGACAAATTTAATTTTCACATTTTCATATTGTACTATTTCTAGTTCACTAATCAAAGAAGTACATTTGTAACAAAATCAAATAATTTTTCCACTTAAACTTTACACAAATTGTCAAGCTGATACAATATTTGGTATATTTTTAAAATATACATTAGCAAAAAAACTAATTTGTAAAAAAAAACAACAGCAACACAAACATGCACTTTCACTGTTGGTCTCAGCCTTTTTCCCTCCACTATAATTGCACAGCATATCAAACGCACAGATATGACCACACACATTAACACAAACTTACATGCTGGTTGTAGATGATCGCACCGCGGTCACACATGGACCGGTGAGTGCACACATGCTGGTGGACGCACCAGTTACATTTCCAGCGGCTGTTCACACAGCCTCTACACCTACAAACAGAGTGAGACAGAACACAGTGGGCCAAAAGTTTAAAAGTGACTGCATAAATTAAACCCATCTACACCCCTCTGAGAATTCAGATGAAGACAGCAAAGCAGCACTGCATCCAAAATAGCTGAGCTGTAGAATTACACATGACTCCCCTAAACTCATCAAACAACACAGAGCTGAGTTCACAGCTTTCCCACATCGCAAATCAAAACAGCATCAGGGAGAGCCGCCCCATCAGCCGCTGTCTGCAGGGGTGTATGGGTAAGGGAGGATGGTCAGGGCGGAGGATATGGCAGGAATGTGGGAAACAGCTGTTAAATCATCAGGGATGTGTTAGTGAGGTCCGGAGAGACAGACAGCTGCCCTGCCCCTCGCACGCCTCTGGGACATTCTTCAACACATGACAGCCGCTCAGCAATGGAGGTTTTAATATTGCTTTTGGATGATGATGGCATGACACTATATGGCTGAAACGTTTCACTACCACTTTACAATAAGGTTTTATTTGTTAACATTAGCTAACATGAACTAGCTTTTATTATTAGTAGTTATTTTTCAATTACTACAGGTTTGAAACAACATGATGGGGGTTTCTTTTTAAGAAACAGTGAAATCATTGTACTGTATTTGTGTGTTTGCTTTATTGATGTGGCATTAAAATGCAGGAGAGTCCATGTGACTTACGGCCTGGTGCCAGAGAGCTGCTGCGCCACAGAGCAGTCGTAGAAGGTGAAGTCTGCGAGCGCTACGGTGACCGTCCGAAAGCGCAGGGACAGCGTGACGGACACAGAATCTGTTATAGAGGACAAACATGAGAGGACTCTGGGTCAATTTGTTAAACAGATATTATGGAGCTGGAAGATCATGTCACATAATACCTTAAAAAATAGTGAGATGAGGTTAAATGCACCATCCACAGCTTATGTCACCATTCATGTAGCGTCATTAACTTTTCAGTGGATTGCTTCAGTGGAAGAGTAACGGTGCAGTGAAACTAGAACATGACTATTATAACATTCCAGAGTGATCTCAGGGTGATGTACTACTGGTCAAATGATTTTTCTGATGTTTTTGATTTAGATGTTTTTTTTTTTTATGAATAGAAAGTTCAAAATAAAACTAAATAAATGCCTTTACTGTCACTTTGGATCAATGTAAAGCATCCTTGCTCAATTAAAGCATCATTATTTTTTAAGTATTACTGACCCCAAAATTTTAAACGGCAGAGTAAGTCACTCTTAACTGTGAGAAAAAGTCACACTGACAATCTGGACTGAAATTATATTAAGTTGATTGGTGCTTGAAAGTCAATCAGGACAATCCCGCTCATAAACGGGTCTGCACACATCACACACAGGTTTCTACAACTGTAAACCGGTTCCTTGAGGCCAGTTTTTCAAGTTGTTGAAAACTTGAAAATGATTCAAACAAGTCAAACATCATTTATGTGTGGGTTTTCTCACCCTCTCCCTGTGGTACCGGTGGGAGTCTGTGGGCCTCAGGAGTGGCACAGGTGACTGTGGTGCCCTGGACCGAAGCAGCTGTTTCAGTGTCTTCAAAGAAACACGAGTACATGTCACCCTCTAACAGACTGGGCAAACCCGGGACACCCACAGCAATCTACACACACACAAGACACATATTAGCCATGGTTATAATCAAGCAATCATTTGTCCAGTAACACAAAACATATTTTTGTGTCATTAAGCTTTATAGCTTTGATAATTCATTAGAAAAGCATCCCTTAAGGAATAGTTAAATAAATATGACAATGATTCCCCAAAAAGCTTTTAAGCATAAAAAAACGAGGCAAGATAATGTGTGAATTGTCTCATTAGGGAGTGCAGTGGCAGAGTCTGCTAGCTTAGAGACTAATTACTGTAGCTTGCTAACCATATGCTAACTGAAACACAAATAAACAATTATTTAATTTGACCATTTATAGCTCTGGATATAATATATTTCCTATACATTACTGTTCAAGAGGTTTAATTAAAGGGATAGTTCATCCAAAAATGAAAATTCTGCCATCATTTACTCACCCACCTGTATGCATTCATACCTTCTTCTTAACAAAATAAGAAGATATTGTGAAGAATGTTGATAACTAAACGTTTTCGGTTCCCAGTGAATTACATTTGTACTGTATGGACGAAAAGACAATGGAAGTCAATGGGAACCAAAACAGTTTGTTCACCAACAATCTTCAAAATCTTTCCAACAAAAATATTAAGCAGCACAGCTGTTTTCAACAGTGGTAACAATAATAAATGTTTTTTGAGCAGCAAAGCAGCATATCAGAAAGATTTCTGAAGGATCCTGTGACTCTGAAGACTGGAGTAATGATGCTGAAAACTCAGCTTTGCATCACTGGAATAAATTACATTTTAACATACATTACAATAGAAAGCAGTTATTTTAAATTGCAGTATCATTACAAAATATTACTGTTTTTACTGTATTTTAACCTTGGTGAGCATAAGAGACTTCTTTGAAAAACAAAAAAAAATCTTACCAACCCCAAACGTTAGAATGCTAGTGGATGAAAGATATGAACTGAAACATTGCAGGGTTTACTTTAGCCTTTATGGCTGTAGGAGGACTGAATTTTGATGGTGCTCTGAATTTCCCACATCATCACAAATTCTGACTGGATGATTTTATACCTGTTTCTGTTCTCCAAGGCTGGCGTTATATTGGCTCAGTGACTCCACTCTCAAGCACTGCTGCTGCTCATCAAAACTCCACAGCCAGTGACCTTCGACGGAGCCCAGCCGACAGTCTGAACGCAGCCCACACCTGGAGGAGCGAGGAGAAAACAGACCAGACAGGAGGATGAGTAAGATAACTGATAGACAGAGAGAAATACTCCTAAAACAAACCGAAAACTGCAGTCCATTGCAGGAATTATAAGAAGAAACTCACCGGCCGTCAAGAACACACCAACCGCAGTATGGGTCCTTCACTGCCAGACAGGAAGTGCAATCAGTGTGCTTGTCACACTCTGCCACAGGCCTCTTCTCCACCTGACCACACGACACAGCAGGAGAAATCACACACAAGACACAGCTATGATCCAGAGTTTCCACTCCAGGCATATGAGTGAATGTGATCATAAACTACATCAAATATGTACTTTTAAACTTTTTGTTATGCTGACTGAGAGTGGAAATTTTGCAGTATGTATTTGAATATCATAAAAATCATTCAACTGGAGTGACCATACATCCTCTTTTTCCAAATTGCCTAAAATGTCCAGGTTTTGGCTTTGTTTTCCTATTGACATGTTCTGTACAGTCCTTCAACATTATATTTAAGCATTTCATTGCTTTGACTGTTCTCTATAGATCCCACTTTTTTGCATGCCACGATTGGTCGGTAACGTTAATACAAATATAGTGTTTAGGGCTGGTCCGAATACCATTTTTTTGAGCTTCAAAGCTTTGATAGTAATGAACACCGAATATTCGAAGCTTCGGAGGGAGGGGCTGAACATATTCTTCTCTCTAATAAAGGCAGGAATCTCTGTGTGTCTGTTTGCATTTTGAATCGCGTCACTCATGGGCGATTCAAAAGCCACTTTTTCACTATCGGGCTCAACCGTTCCATTCCGTGCCAGTCAGCATGGATATGGTTTCATTTTCCACTCTGGCGCTTATAACGGAGCTCTTTGAAATGCAATACAAATGCGTCAGTCCTTGCCTTGGTAACGGAAGTGTAATATAAACAGCGATATGGACAATTATCAGATATTTGTTTTTGGGACTCCTTTTTTTATCTGATATTTACTTTGTTCAATAACAGAAAAAAAGACAAGTCTTCACTGAAAAAGTAAAATAAACAGAAGGCGATGACGGGTATAATATCAATAAGAGCAAATGTTTCCTCCACAGACCAAACTGTCTCAAGAATTTTTTTTTCCTTTTTTATATTGAAGGTAGCGTAGCTGTGTACTTGGCTGTTTGGAGAAACTGGTAGTCAGGCAACAGAGTGGCAACGTCACGCACTCTAACAGCATGAAGCACGGCTGTCTTACCGTGCCTAGAATTCCAGGCCAAGAACGGTTTGTAATCGTGCCGTGCCGTACCAGGCTCACATGGAAATACAACTGTAACCGTACCTGACAGTCCTTAGGACCTGTTCGGCCCAATAGTAAAAAAGCGCGAATGAAGACCGTTTCGCTGGGGATGCCAGGTGTTCAAAAAAAAAAAACGATTAGTCGAATCTCACAATTGAAAATCGAATGCCAACCCACCGAACGAATATTCAAATAATCGAATATTCTGGTCCAGCCCTAATAGTTTTGCAGTTTTCAAGCACATTTTAGTTGTGATACAGTTGCAAAAAAAAAAAAAAACACTACTAAAGGGTGATTTGGAATTATGAAAAAAAAAAAAAATCCAGTTACAGCAGATAAATTTTTTTTTGCCTGTAACATGTTATAAATTGCCAAATAACATGATATACTGTATATATATATATATATATATATATATATATATATATATCATGTTATTGGCCAACTACAAGCTACAATAAACTACAATTTGAATGTATATTAAAATGTGATTTATTCCTATGATGTCAAAGCAGAATTTTCAGCATCATAACTGATTTCCTTCAGAAATAATTCTAACATGCTCAATTATTAAAATGTTGCATTAATGTCGAAACTATTTAAACTTGTAATAATAGCTCAAAATACCAAATTTACAAAATTGAATAAATAGAGCCGTGATGAGCATAAGAGACTTTCAAAAAATATATATATATTATAATTATTTTATAATTATGAATTATTATTATATTTATAATTATTAATTATTATTTTCGACTGGCAGTACTAATGACATGATTTGTTAACTCACAGAATGGCTGGTCATGATGTAGATGTGTCTATGGGTGGAATCCAGTAGTAAGTCACTGTTGATGGCCAAACCAGGTTGGATGAGAAGGGTGGAGTACTTCTTCACCTCTCCTGACTTACCCAGGAACACCTAACATAAGATAAAAAGCACCTTGAACTCACCACGAAAAAAAAAAAAAAGAGTTTTAATAAGTAACCGGACAACGGCTCCTAGGAACTTAAGATTTAATTGAACATTTAGGTTTGTGAAACTGCACTAATTGCAGCAGGACACCTTAGAGACACGAGAACAGCTGGATGTGGACAGGTCTAACTAAAAGTGCTGAAAGTATCTGCTGAAATGGTTTCGAGACTTACACTTCTAAGAGGACTTACACTTCTAAGTCTTATTAAAGGAAAACAACATACAAGGATCTGACAGAGGTGCCTAATGCCTCTTGAATTCTATCACGATGGGTTGATTTCAGCAAACCAGATTAGAATAGCGAGAATCCCCTCAGAAGAGCAGGTATCCTGCTTAAGAGTCTCAGACACCGTACACCGCGAGCTGCTCACGCACTCCACCCAGTCAGGTTTGCATTTTAACTGGATTAGCATTGACAAACTGTCGGCTACAGTCTACTGCAGGAGGAACCATGCATTGCAACATCATCGTATCATGCAAGACCGAATAGTTGTGTAGACGTAGGGTTAGAGGAGGTGTACCTGCATGTCTGTTTGTGAGGGAAAATACAAATGTTTATGCGATTCTTCATTTTTTTTCAGTTCATTTTCTTTCTTGGATCAACCCCAGAAAATGTATTTTATATATAAAATTGTGTATTGTTTTATTTTCATATTTCAATTCTACCTGTTAACATATATTTACAGTATATAAAATATAATTTCTATTGATATAATAACAATACACAATACATACACTTCCCATTTCTGTTGTTGCAATATAATAATTTAATAAAACTTAACATATTAAACAGCCAAACTTGAAAACTTTATGCATATTGTTATGATGCCTATTTAATATGTTGTTGTCTAAATGCATCACTTGTCTTCCACTGTGAAAATGTCACACATGCTTGTGAACAATAACACTGACTTGCCAAAATGTGTCAAAACCGCAGAGAACAGTGGATGGCTGTCGTAGGGAGGCTTGGGTTATGCACTGTTGTCCAGAATTAACTAAACACTACGGTTTAACCTTTGCCCATTGAGACACGCAAATCCAGTCAGTGCAAGGCCTAGACGCAACTTGGTCTGTGTTTAAATTTCAGCTCAGGAGCCCTTTGAATTTACAAGCATTGTCAAACTGAGACTCCGGTGGTCTCTGAGCAATCACAATCCTGCAAATACAGTGTTTCACACAGCATGGTTTGTGTTGTCCGGTCCTACTGAGGAAACACAAAAAAGCTTTAGGTATGCTGTTTCAGCACTGTCTTGGCTATGACACATTCACCCTGCAGGCAAAATCTCTTTCCATCTGCTTAAGTAGGCAGATAATATTACCATATTAAGTAGACTAATATTTCCCTAGTGGTTTAAAAGGCATACTATAAATCATAACTAAATTGTTTTAGAAATGACCAGTCAAACGGCTAATTTTCATGTCACATACCTTATGCAAATTGCCTTTGGAGTCACCCAAGAAAACAATAGTGTGCCCCTCCTTTACACTAACGGTGACAGCAGTGAGACGGGCGGATGAGCTGGTCAATACGGCTTCAGCTTCAACCGGCTCCTGGCTCGCCATCGGACTCGGGGTGTGATCCGAGCCACAGGGATAAGCATTCAGGGTGTTCTGCGGGACACAAAAACAAGTTTTTGTGACTTTGGTTTTGGCAAAACCATCATGATATAATCCAGTTTCATGTTGTGCAATAATAAACTCTGCAAATCTGTTTTTTTGCACCGTAGTTCTATTGCCTCAAGCCTGTCAGATCCTCTTAGTTGAGAAAGCCAGATTAGATGAAGATTATCTTGGTCTCACACTAGGATGGCAAAGCTGCTCCTTTCTTGGAGTCTAACACTATCAAATCTGCTCCAGCATTCTTTGATGAAATCTAGCTTGCATGTCATGCCATGTTCCCTCATTATCAGAAGCGATCTGTTTGTGTACCAGACTAAAGAACATATGGGGATCAGAAAAATGTGTTTCAGTGTTTGAGGATTTGCAAGAAGCACAAAGAATCCTGTATTTGGGTGGCAGTGTTTGTCTGTGGATCAGTGACATCCCTATTTAAAGGAATCTTTCACACAAAACTTCTGTCATCATTTATTCAACCTCACGTTGTTAAAAACATGACTTTCTTCCTTTGGTGGAACGCAAAAGAAGATGTTTTGAAGAATGTTCAAGCTGCTCTTTTCCATTCAATGAAAGTGGATGGGGACCAGAGTCTGTGAGGCTCCAATATGGACAAAAAAAGCATAATAAATGATTATAAAAGTATTCTGTATAAACTGTGCCATAAAAGTCCAAAGTCAAATAGCTTTGTATGATGAACAGACAAACATTAAAATCATTATTTTAGCAAATGCAACAATAAATTAAAAAAAAAAAATGTTTTTTTTTTTTTAGCATTTTTGGAGATAACCCAATTCACTTTCATTGTATTAAAAAGATCAGCATGACCATTCTGCTGAATATTTCCTTCAGTGTTCTATAAAATAAAGTCATATTGATTTATACATCATGACGGTCAATAAGTGACTATCCCTAAACTATCCCTTTTACAGGCAATCATCTCCTTTCTACAAGTAACCCTCTTCAGACTTTCTCCTCTCTACCCCCTTTTCTAGCAGACATCATTAGTATTTTAAGCTTGGGGGTGTATTGATCCGAAAAACCCTTTTTAGGACTGAGCAGGCTGGGTTCTGGATGCTGAATAGGCAAATACATGGAGGTCATGAGGAGGTTGTTTGCCTGTGAGCCCATATCCTTGTGGTCTTTGATTTGTCTTAAGATCTTGTTAGGACTAATGCTAGGTAGGCCTGTCTTATGCTCATCAAAGAGTAAAAACATAATTCACTCAGATCATGGTAGACAGAATCGTCTGCGCTAAAGCAATTTGCCTGAGAATTAATGAGGGGCAATGCATCTAAATAAGGATAAATGTTAGTTTGAATACACTGTTAGAGGAAAATGATGTGGTCCAGTTCCCTAGAGTTACATTGTGGGCATCATTTCCCCATTTTCGTATGCTTTTCAAACAAAGTTAAACTACTATGATGATCATGTGGAAATGGTTTACCTCAAAACCTATTTATATGGATAATTTATATGTATAATGTTTCAATGTGAAGACAGTGTACAAGTGAACTGCATCTATCAAATATTCCTGTAAAATGAACACTTCATGAATCGAATATATTTCTAGCATCAATAAAATCGTCTGATTTCTCCAGGGCTTTTCTAAGCCTCTTATTTATGCCCTGGCTCAGGTCACTTGGGTTATTATTTTTTCCTAACACCATATTACACAGCCATAGGTATACAGTGCAACAAAGTGGTGTGACACAATAAAACACACTTTTCACACTCTCAGTAGTTAGTCTACTAGCAATGTCCAAAAGCATCACATCACAGAAGAACTCTATAATTTTTTCTTTTTCACTTTTTGGAAAATTGTGTAATTTCTACCATATTTCAAAAGACATATAGCATTTAACAGAATTCTGTGGTGGAAATTAATTACATTTTGGAATAACAGTTTTGGAATGAAATGCCTGACTCCTTTGTCTTGCTAAGGCTTATTTCATAACTACAGATGGGTACTCACCGTGGGCAGATTGGCACAGTTGGATTTAACGTCATACTCAATGTATGCCACCTTGTTGCCATCTTTCTCCCCGTATTGCGTGTAGCACAGGTCTCGTGTAGCATCAATACTGCGGTCCACTTCATCCAGAGAATAAACACACAATGCAGACTCCTCACTGGGTCCATTAACAGCACTAACTGCCGTTGAAAAGACTCCCATCAAAACCTGCGAGCCTCCAGATTCCTCACCGCCCACCTGCGCCCCCTGGAGGAAATTGTAGTTCCTTCCTGTTGAGCCCGAGTGACACATTAGCGGAACCTCAACGTAGGAGTAATATGCCTGATCGTCCAAACACACCCGTGCCACGTATGTACGATATTCCCTTGATGCAGCTTTCAGGTCACGCCTGTAGAATAAAAAGTAGACGTGATTGCGTCGCGCAAAGGTTGCGACAAAATTGTGATCGTACTCCGAGAGGCGCCCGGCTACAGCGAGCTTAGCGGTTTCCTCGTAGGAAAACACCGGTTCTGTCGAAAGTTGTCGAGTGGAGACTGGCGGGTGACTGCTGGTGTAGCCTCGTCCCACATAAAGGACAGGATCCTTGTCTTGTGGTCGCACCACAAGCCCAACCGTTGACACCGTAGGGTCGTTAGCTGCCACATACTGCGTATCAACAGGCCTCTCGGCAGAGAAGAGGACTTCGTTCACATTGGCTAGGCTGCGTTTCTGGCAGGTGCCCTGGTGTACGCTGCCACAGGTGATAAGCTGGAGGTAATATGGATCAACTAACAGAAGCTTGTTGTGATTGTTAACGAGCCCAGCCTGAGGGCAGTTCTCCAGGGTAACCGGAGGCAGGCAGTCCTTGCTGTCTCTCACGGGGCCGGTTCTCTCATCCACTTCAAGACGGAGGCCATCAAGGCCAGCAAGCTGGAACAGATGGTCCCGAGCCCCAACATAGACTGTACCTATGCTGGGGTCAGGGTGCAATGCCAGGTGCTGGAAGACCGTGTCATTGGAGGAAAAGCGATGGTAACTGCTGTGGACCCCCAGAACACCCAGGATGAGGGACTGAAGCAGGGTCAAGATGAGGGCCATCCCACACTGCACTGCAAAAACACTGATTGCATGTGTCATGAGTCAGTATTACAAAGGAATCAGCTCAAACACAGTATAGTTAGTCAATGACATGTTAGAAATTAAATGCTTTAAACTTTAAATTCATGATTTCAAATTATGCTGCGCTTTATGCATTTGCCCATAGTCATATTCATGTCAAATGAGTGTTACCCTGGCTTTATTTGAAAAATATGATTCCCAATGCACACAAACTTCCCAGAATACTGAGTGCCCTGTTGGTTACAGTGCTTACTTCCTTTTAAATTATATTTTTATTAAATATTTATTTATCTGTAAAAAATTATTTGTCATCTAAAGTATGTTTATTTTACACATTTATTTTTTAATCCATTATCAAATGATTTAAAATTTCTTAAATATTAATAAAATTATTTCGGCTTTATATCGGCTTTATATCGGTCCCCCTGCTTTCCAAGATACTGGCATCGGCAAAAACAAAAAAACAGTGTGGTTGACCACTAGTTAAGAATAATTAAATTTAAGGAATTAGGCTATTATTATTATTAAAATTAAGAATAATTGTCAGGCCTGTCATGTACAAAGCAAAGGAATATGTTGTATAAACAAACAAATAAATAAATAAATCAACAAATGTACTGTGGTGGTATCATGGTACAGAGATGCATCAAACTGAAATACTAATGCATTCTGATACCACAGAAGTAGAGGTTGATAGAGAATTTTACCGATAGCTAGGTTGGACCACACTGTACGATAACCCATTAATCAACTGATAGTTTTTAAAATGGATACTGAATGAAAGCAAACATAACACTCCAAGAAAAATAGTGCTGAACTTTATTAAAAAAATAAGTACTGTACCATGAAAATGTACTGTACTTTTTAAGTGAAGTATATAAATATAAATATTACTATTGAATATTAAACAATGAACTATACTATGGTTGCTGAATTTTTTTTTTCAATCAGTCAACCTCAACACAGAGCTGAATGATACTCTGAATTATACCATATTCATTCAAAATATTAATTTTAAATCATTCATATTCATTTGAATGGTACTCTAAACTATTATCAAATAATAATGTATTATTTAAATATAAAGAAAATATTGTAAGTGTAAATGTACAAAATAACAATAACAACAAAAACATATTATAGTATTTTTGTTTTGTTTTGTATTATGGTAATATAATCTAAAATATGTACCATGTTTTTGTAAGTGGTATTTAAATACATATTTAAATAAACTAGAAAATTGATTTAAAAAGAATACATTTCCAAAAATGTGGTATTATCATGGAAAATGGACAAAAAAAAAAAAAAAATTAAATAAATAAAAAACATTGTCTTACCATAGCACATTTACAAAATATTACTGTTTTTGCACATGTCCCAAATACATAAATTACCATGGTATAGTGCTTTAAGTAACAATAAAAAGGTACTTAAAATAATACCAAGTATTATCATTTTATATGTACAAAACATGATCATACCACATATTCATAAGTGAATACATGTATAGAATTAAGTGGTCTGCTACAAAAATGAATTATCATTTGGACACAAGACAGCAATCTTCATACAAGGCCTGTAAAAACAGACATATTGAATAAATACAATGGGAAAATAGCATACATACCATTTGTCAGACATATAATGTTCGGGAGGCTGCTGTCCTCTTGGTTATCCAGTGGCATAGCACATGCCTGTGGAGACAGTCTGTGAGGATAGAAAAACATGCCGATTAGCTCTCACACAGAGCGGCATTGAGCAATCTGAAGAGAGGAGGATTAATGCCACTGTGGCTCATGGGAGACACAGCTGTTGAGCTGAGCAATCCTTCCCTGACAGGAAATTGGATGATACAGGCCCTAAGTCACCATCGAAGTCCTAATGCATTGCTCTGCAGTAGCAGATTGGCAGAGATCCTGTACTCTGAGGAGGAAAACTGTTGATGATGTTTTATATGAATTAGATGTGATTAATAAGAGGCCATTATAGGGTAGCAGTCTCCGCTTTCTTGAGGCAATTCAAGCTGACCTAAACAATCAATAAGATAAAAAGTGAAATAATGTGATTTGATTACTTGTGTTATGGCTCAGCATCACCCCTGATTCTCCATTACCCCAAGTGGAGCACCTTTTGTTCATTTCCCACATTCACTCATCCACTACTGATCTCTTTCTCCAAGTCAGCATGGAATAAATAGGCACAGTTTAAATGCACAGTATAGAGACACTTACAAAAACAGACTGAAGGTCAATGAATACGATTTTGTAAGTCAATTGTAAGTCACGTTGGATAAAAGTGTCTGCAGAAGTTACCTCTATTTGGTTTGGCTATTTCTAGGGCTGGAACAGAATATTCGATTATTCGAATATTCGTTCGGTGGGTTGGCATTCGATTTTCAATTTTGAGATTTGAATATTCTTTTTTTTTTAAACACCTGACATCCCCTGCTAAACACGTGAAACGGTACTCATTTCGCCCTTGAATATGAATTGCCCATGAGTGAACGTCATGATTCAGTTCATCTGGAAGAGAAGACAAAAATGGCAAGACCTCAGCTGTGTGGGAGCACTTTAAATTGAGTGAGGACAAGACAAAAGCAAGTGCTCCAAATATGCGATTTGAAACTAGCCTAGCACAACAGCACATAAAGTTTGAAAAATCACCTGAGTTCTGTAAGTAGTAAGCCTATAGTATATTGTTGGTGTAAAAAAAACCTAACTGCTTTTATCCTCCATGTTAATCAATAATTTTACAAATGATAAAAACATGCACTTTATTTGCTTGGAAAATACTTGCGAATACAGCAGTCATAAAAAAAAAAGTACAGTAGCCCAGCCTAATAATAATTTGTCTATATTAAAAGTATTGCTCTTTACAGACCTGTGTGTTTTGTATCACTAGTGCAGTGCAGTGTCCGTTCTCGGAGAATATAGGCCCTGCCCACGTGAGGCGCGCTGCTTCTGGCTCGCGCTGTTTTGTAGTTTATTAAAAGTTCATTAATTCTGAATGTGTCGCGTGTCCATGTTGCACCAAAATTCGACACTGCACTATCTTGGGTCCGCAGCAACACACCCGCCACGCGTGAAGTCGATTGGATGAACGGTTCTCGACATAATAAAAATGCAAACAGACAGACAGAAACACAGAGGTTCTTGTCTTTATTACATCATGTCACCAGACGTGACAGTTGTCGTGTTATGCTGCGCCGCAACAGCTAAAGTCTACACTGGACACGACAAAGCAACCATTGAAAATTATTTGAAATTTGTGTCTATATGTCATAAATAGAACGCAGCAGCAGTTTACTGTCGGGAATTTGTCAGTCGTGCATGCCGCATCCAGTGTAGACAGCATAACAGGTTCTATTGTATGCCGCACCACTCATGTCCGGTGTAGACACTGTGTTAGAGAGAAGAATATGTTCAGCCCCCTCCCTCCAAAGCTTCGAATATTCGCTGTTGATTACTACCGAAGCTTCGAAGCTCAAAAAATGGTATTCGAACCAGCCCTAGCTATTTCCTGCTGACAAATGATTTGTATGATAAATGATTAACCAGCAATGACTATGCAGCAAATTTGGAGTGTAATTGACCAACTTTAAAAAACATATTTTCTATATCAGGGGTAGGCAACCTTTGGCACGCATGCCAACAGTGGCACACAGAAGGATCTATAAATACTATTAAAGTGTGAGAATTACTTGCGCTAGTCTATGGATGCGCGTACGACCACTGCACATACTAGGCTCTTCAGATCAAAGCCTCATCGGTCTAACAGCGCTTGTCAATGTCAATATGACTGAGATGGCCAATCAAATCAAAGTAGGCAGGGTTACCTTTGACAGAAGCAGAGCGCAAAGCTTCAGTTTAAACCAAGCAGCAACCTGCCGCTCTCTTTCGTCAGGCCAACACGGAAGTGACCTAAACTGTAATTTGTCAACTGGCCGCTAGAGGGTGTCAATCCCATAGACTCCCAGTGTTAAAATGCCCAACTTTACAGCAGAAAAAAACATGTTTACAGCCTGGCATTTAATATACAGAGCCATAGTTCACTGACAAGCTACGCAATATCTCGTTCATTATCGAAGGCGATTCATCTGCGATAATGAACGTGGTATTGCGTAGCTTGTTAGTGATCTACTTTTCTGTCTATTAAATGCCACTCCATTTGAAAGCAGGTGATGGTGATTTAGCGCTAATCAGGGAACCGGCTTTACTGACGAAATGCACGTGACAATCACATGCGATATATTGCCCAGCCCTATCTGCATGAAAATCAAATAGGCCTATTGTTTTTTTTTATCGTATAATTTAAAAATTTGTATGTACAGAACGCACGGGGGGGGGGGGCAGTGGCACATTGGCACAGTGGTTAACCAGAAAAATTTTAAATGGCACGTCATGCCGAAAAGGTTGCCGACCCCTGTTCTATATCGTAAGATTTTAAGATAAAAGGGGGGGGTTTGAATCAAAAGGAATGTGACAATTCTGGTTCTGCTTCTTGTTCTATATTGGTTCCATTAATGATTCTTTTTAATTTGAGGAAGAAGTATTTGGAAAACAGAAATGCTGTAATAATTTCAGTAATTAATGTGCCTCAGAGACAAAAACTGGTTTTCATGCAAAATAAAAGTGTAATACAGCTTTAATTTTTCTATACATTAGAATGTGCCCTGTTTAAAAATTACATCTACTAAAATGTCATTCAGTGTAACAATAGTTCATATATCAACAACATGCAGAACAAGAATCATTTGATGACATATTAAAAGACTCTATTCAAGGATCATAGTGGAGCCCCAAAATACCTATTAATTGATATTTTAAATCTGTATACTTTGCCACAATCCTTCAAACCACTAGGTTTAAATAAGGAAGTGAAAAGACTGAAAATATAATAAATCTTTATATATATAATATATATATATATATATATATATATATATTATATATATATATATATATATATATATATATATATATATTAATTAGTACAAGGCAGAATAAGTATGTTGTTTCATTTTTACTAAAACATAGCTGTTAGTCAGAATGACGATGGTTTGTTAAACTGAATGAATCATTAAAAAGAACCGGCTCATAAGAGTAATTCGTTCTTATGTCTGATTCCTGATGATTAGACTCCATGCTGCATGTTTATGATGCATTAAAAAGAAATGGCTCATATGAGTCATTATTTTGTCTGATTCTTGCACAAAAGACTATTATGAGCAGGCTCTTTTTTTAGTAATTGCACTGTGTATGTTTATGATTCACTAAAAAGAAATGGCTCACAATAGTTGTTTGGCATGTCTGATTGCCAATTCCTGATCAAAATACACATTATGAGCCAGTTATTAAAGAGGCAATGTAGTATGTTTATTATTCACTAAAAAGAACCGGATCATAAGAGTCACTAGCTAAAGAATCAGACTCCACTGGTCACACTGTATGCTTTAATTCACTAAAAAGTAAGGGCACACAAGAGTCATGAGAAGTGAGACATATTCAGCTGGTCATGTGATCTTAACATAGTGGCCACCCAAAGAGGAGACCACCCTTAAGCAGAATAAAACTCTTTCTAGGCCACTGATATGAGTCAGCTCATATGAATTTTAAACACACAGTCCATCATTTAAAACATAATCTGCATAAAGAAATTCATTATGTGTAAAATTTGTAAGAAAAGGTTTCAAGCACCAAAACATGCTGAAAATGAGGTGACTACTACAACTAAAAGTTTATACGTTAAGTTGCCAACTAATGACAGACTTGTTAGCGAAAACATGCTAAAGCTAATCAAGTGAGTGCCTCTGCCAAACGGTATATAAAGACATACCAACGTCCAATTAATTCACTAAATTTCACCCGAGTTAACAGAGAATGACAGTAGAATTAACTATTAACTACTACTATTAACCACACCAAACAAATAAAAGTGCCCCAAGCTGACCAATTACCAGATTTTGGAGGTGTGTTCCAAGAGGTCCTGGTTGAGCGTTTAGAAAAACCCTCTCAACATTAGGTTGTACCCTGTAAAGCAGCACAGACAAAAGGTCTCAAAAAGAGCTCAACCTCCACAGTTAGCGAACAGCAAACTGAATAATAGAGGCTCGTTAGGCCGACTGCTTTTAAATCTTCTCTAGTGCAGACATGCAGGTGGTGTTGATTTAACACCAGTGACAGTTAAGGCCAATACAATGCTGAGTCTCCTCTTCACAGACCAGTCATAGAGAAAGAGGGGGAAGGAGAAAGTGAAAGAGTGAGAGAGCAAGGATTCAAGCACTTCACCCTGTATCAAAGGATAAAACTCTGAGCCGGCCCCTCCGAATCGTCCCCGGGCTGAAGGGAGTGTATTGTTTGGAAGCGTTCCCAGGGGCACAGATAGATGCTGGGACCGGCAGGGTAACATCAGGCCCGTGAGGCACGGCTCACACAGCAGCGCCGAGAGGAGACTGACCCCTCTGTGTCTCTGGGAAGGGTTGGCAGTGACCCCACATTTTTATGGCCTCTAACAGAATGTTACGCCGTCACGCCTCATTGGGCATGACAATGAACATGAAAAGTTGACACTCTGGATGATTAAGAAAGCTATTTATCCATCTCTGGGGACAATTCTGCCTTTCAGCACATCGAATGAGGACTGAAACATAATTCACAGCGTCTAAGACGTCATTTCAGATATCAAACCGATGTCGTTAGCCTCCCCGCTAAAGGAGATTTGTCTGTAAAATATGGTGAATGGGTGTTGCGAACAATCCTCAAATTGTACTTCAGATTTTTCTAAGAAGGCGTGAGAATTGAAAGAGAAATGAGGAAGAGTAAGAGGATGAAACAGTAGCATGTTCATGTTATTAATAGAGCTCTTGATCGTAGAGGGGCATCGCGGCATACCCTGCATTCCAGACACTATTGCTGACCTTTCCAGAGGCTCGAGTAGCCGGACTTTATCACTAATGTCGGTCCAGATGTGCAGCTTTTACTAGCTAAGAACTGCCCAACTAAATGCACAGCCAATCACGAAGCAATTACAGTTAACCACATGTGAGATAAATGTTAACATATAATTCATAACATGAGTTGTATATGTGATGCTAAATACATATTATGTGCTAAATTAGGATTAGTGTCTCAAATCACAGTATAGATTTTCATAGTATGCAACCATGCATGATTTTTGGGCTTATATATGCTAATAACTCCTTGCTCAAGATGAAATTTATGATGCAATAGTGTGTATGTAAAGCTAGATTACTTAAACCAGAAATATTCTCCACATGAGTAAGCATATGAAGACACAAAAGCTTAGCCAAAACATTGCAAGTGTGTGTGTGTGTTACCGTACTAAAAGGGGCGATAGCGTGTCAACTGTCATTAAACCAGCTAATATTCAGGAAAATACTAAAATACTAAAAAGTGTTTGACTGCAATTCAGCTGCTTACAATTTCAAAGCAGCTCCCAAACCCAGTGTTATTTTACAAACCTATGTAAAATGTATATACTATTATAGCTATATAATATATATATATATTATATATATATATATATATATATATATATATATATATATAGATATATAATATATATATATTATTATATAATATATATAATATTTATATCTTTTATTTTTAGATTTATTAGTTTTTCATTTAGTGTTGTAGCAATTTGTTATGTTGCTTTCGTAATTTTAATTAGTTTTTTTTAATATTTCTATTCAGCTTTATTTTTTTATTTCCGTGTTAGTTTTATTACGTTAACGGAAACTAGGTTGATTTCAGTTAGTTTCTAAGGCCACATTTCTAATTTTAATGCAGTGTTATTTTAATATTATTTATAAACTATTATTTTTTATATTTTTCAGTGTTTCATTTTTACTTTGAATTTTTTACAGTAATTTTGCTGTGCTGTTGTCATTTTTATTATTATTTTTTTATTTGATTTTTTTTTACTTTTTTAGTTTTAGTGCTTCTACACTTTTTTTCGGTTAGTTTCCAAAGCAACATTTCTCATTTAAAGCAGTGTTATGGTAGTAGTATTTATTATGTATATACATTTTTTATGGTTATATTTTCAGTTTTCAATTTAATTTTTATAAAAAAAAAATATTAATTTTATGGTTTTTATTTACAGTTATTAATTATATCACTAGTATTTTTTTGTTTAATCTAATACTTAAATTTTATTTCATCTTCATTTCAGTTGACAAAAAAAAGTTAGTTTTTCATCTAATATTTATTTTATATTTACTTAATTAACAAAAAAGATTCTGAATTGTTTTATTTGCTCCAACCCTGACATTGTCAGTGTGGTACACATGTTTTGTGCTAGCAGATATATGGAAATTTGGATCACGTCCTTCTCAAGTGATCAATAATGCAGAAGCAAAACTGCTGATCTGAATGCTGGTGTAGTGTGGCAAAGCACTGAGTGCTGGGCAGCACCACGATAGTAATTGATGGCAGCCTGTCAAAACAGACCACCAAAAAACCACTGGATGCCGATCAGAAAGGAAGGAAGCAGAGTCAATGATTGAGAATGAGGAAAAAAGAAGACATCAGCCAAGATTAATTACTGAAATTTTATGTAATTACAATTAACCTGACTTGCATTTCAGGATTTGGCAAGAAAATTTTAAAACCAGCGTATCAGATATCAGTCAGAGTTCAGATCTGATAAATCAAATTTAACATGTTAAACATCGCTCCGACACAATACAAGTGACTTTGTTTGAGGAGCATTTAAAGGCCCCCAGCATCTTCGTAATATGACTGTTTGTCATGAATTTTTCATGGGTTTCCCCCATCATAACATTTTTCAGTGGGGTGGATGTCCACCCCCCCTCTGAGAAAACTAGCCTTTGTCTTGACTGACAGACCAGAAAATAAATCCCACAGCTTCAGCTGAACGGTATAAAATAAAACCGGGGTGGGGGATGAGCCAAACACCTGCAGGCGAGGGTGAACAGATCACTTTAGGAGCCCTATCCTACATTCAGATGAAAAGAGGGCTCACGTGGCCCGTTAGGACGCTTGTTTATCGGGGGAAGTCCTGAGGCAGGCTTCCATTATTTAACACACTCTCAGGCGTTATAGCAAACTCCAGATGCTTTCTGTTGGCTGCTTTGATGAATCGTACAGTGATGGAACAAGCAAAGGAGTGTCTGAGTGACCCAGATGTGACTGGGGCTCAATTGTGGCGTCGTAGGCTGGTGTCAAGCTGAGGTCAATGAAGGGTCAGGAGAATCAAGTCACCGTTTACTAACATGCTTTCAATTACTTTTGAATTATTAACTTCAAGGTGCTGTATGTAGGATTGACACAGAGTGGCTGAACTAGGTATTGCAGTCCAAATTCAAAATAATGGAGAGGGTTTTTTTCACCCGGCCCTTCCTCCTCAGACTTGACGAACACGCAGGTTGCCAGATTGATGACACCAACAGGAACGACCGCACTTGACAATGAATAAAATGAAATACGATATACGCTGTGTTTTCCGGTCAACTTGCAACACAGGGTGCCAAAATACCATTGGGTAAACTGGCAGTGGTGGTGGGTGGGTTTCACAAACCAAAACAGAGACAATTTATGCTTTAGTAGAGTCAAAAACTTACATACAGCACCTTAAAGTGAGTTAAGATAGTTCATTCATAAATGGAATTTACTCATCATTTACTCACCTTATGTGAATATCAAATTGGAAAAATTCTTCCTGAAGTATGGTAAGAGCAAGGGCTCTCTTTCAATAGCTTTACCATAACAAACCAATAGCTTTGTGTAAAGAAACATACTGTTAATTATTATGTGATTATATATAAATAAATAATAATATTTAATAAAAGTTTATCATTTAATAATACAATATTTTAATAATTAAAGCTGCAGTCCGTAATTTTTTGCCTTTTTGTCACCATCTCTGTGTGAAACCTGCAACTGCAGTTATTGGCGGAATTATTTTCTTTAGGTGGGTTGTGCATCGGCACGGCTCCTCAGTGCGGATGAATCTTATGTTTTCAGGTGTATGTGTGGGCTGTCAGTTACCAGCACCAGTGTGGATATTCAATGTACTTCAGACTAGGGGTCGACCGATTATCGGCGTGGCCGATTATCGGCGCCGATATTAAGCATTTTTATTGTTATCGGCATCGGCCATTTTCAAAACCGATTTTGGCCGATAAAAACCATTTTATTTTGAAATGCGCGATCGGGCACGGATCCAGCCACCTCAGTCAGAGCGCACTGCTCTGTGGACTAGACTAAGCCCCGCCCATCGTCCGTCTGATTTGTTGGGAGTCCACGAGCCTGGCCAATCAATACGGCTGGCGCGGCTGGAAAATGTTCCGCTCTCACACCGAAAGCACAGGAGCTGCTTCAGTGATCAATCATCACACATCAATAAGTTATCTCTCGAAGGTAAGAATGCAGTAAACGTTCCTGAAGTTGCAATAAATCACTACACTGAAGTTGCAAAACACCTAAATATAATCGATTTATGATGACAAGCCCCGTTCAGTTATTATACTGTGAATTCCCGGTCAATGTCCGTCATTGCAGTGATATGCTTTAACGGATCATCACATCAGTGCTGAGATAGTGAAACTAAAACCTACGTCTCTCACCATTCGGCCAACTTAACGTTATATTGTGAATAGATTATCAACACGAATGAATTCACTCACATCTGCTGCGGGGTTTTTTTTTTGTGTTGTTCACATAGCTTCACTGATAAGCGTCCGTTCCGTTAGGGCACTTAGTCAAAATTTTTTTGCATATTTAGAGAAATATTGCTTTATTCTAACATGATTGCAAAATAATTTATCATACCGATTCAGAATTACCATTATGCAATTCTGAAGAGCTGAAAGGGCATCAAGCGCGAGCTCTGACGCCCTGACGCCCTGACGCGAGCTCCCTATTCCTGATTTAGTTATCTCCGCGGCCGCGCTCTCTCATTTGACTAATAACCAGGGTGCGATTTGCCGGGGGGGATGGGGGGATTTCCCCCCTTCTGGTCTATGCAGCCCTGCCTCTGCTGAATAAACTTTTATCCCCGGTGGGGATAAAAACATCATGCAAACCCGCTCGTGACGTCCAGATCTGAATCAAATGATTCGCGATACGCGATCCGATTGAAGCGCATCGAAACAGTGAATCATTTTGCGATGCAATGGTTTAACTGATTCGGAGTTTTCAAAAAGCTCCGCTATGTTCTTTGCTCGCTTTCTCGATGTAATTTGTTGTTTGAATAACCGTGGACATTAAATCATTACAATTAATAGGCCTAACGTAGGCTTACAATGTTTTTATTAAACTGAGATCACACTAAATACAATTTCCGTCGTATTAAAAACATTTCATAAAATTTTTCAAAAGCATCCCCCCCTCTGTTTATTTCACAAATCGCACCCTGCTAATAACCCTATGCTAATAACGTAAATTGTCAATAATCTCACATTGCACGTTTCTGGATGACGCTGTCCTGTATACTTCCTAGTTTTGTATCGCCGTGATAAAACAGTCTAAAAAAAAAAAAAAAAACACTACTACAATATGGGTTGTGTGTGATTTTAATGCAATTCTGGGTTGCAAATAAAATGCTAAATATACACACACACACACACAACACACACACACCACACACACACACACACACATATATACATATATAACACACACACTATAGATTTATTTTCCATTATTTGTTCATTTGTTGCTGTTTAAATTTGCTTTAAGTTTTACTTAGTTTACAGGATGCTGCTGATGGATGCTCCCAGCACTTTTTATGTTTGTTGTTATTATTAATATTAATGTTGTTATTATGAACAGTTCTCAGAATTAAAGATGTGTTAAAATAATTTAAAGAGAGTCTTTCTCAGAGGCCTTTTTATTCTTAATTTTGACATTAATTTTCATTTTTACACTAGACACATATCGGTTCAAAATATCGGTTATCGGTCTCCTTGATCTGTAATAATCGGTATCGGCATCGGCCCTGAAAAATGCATATCGGTGGATCCCTACTTCAGACTTACAAATACTACGTCTTGGAAGTATGTCCAAAATAAGAAGTTTCACCAGAAAAAGTAATCTAAACAACCAAGTAACATGTCTACCAGTTTTGTTCTGACCAACTGAAAAAAAAAAAAAAAGTTTTACAAACAATTGGGCTTCCAGTGCTGATTAAATCTAACAATCGCAAAGTTGGCTCAGATCACGTCAAACCGTGCAAATGATTAAAGTTGTACTTTGTTCTCAAATTGTTAATTTTAACAACATCAACATTGCGTGACTGTGTATTTAGTGTGTATTAGCATTATTTTCTGTAGATTTGAGATAGGAGATAGGTTTGAACACTGATTGGTTATGTACTTGCTCCAAAATTAGATAATTTTTTTAGTCCAAAAAAGTACAAAGTTACGGACTGCAGCTTTAAATAATCTTATATTACATACAATAATTATTATTTTACTACTCAATGATAATCTTACAATTAACTATTTATATACTATTTATATACAATATTTAAACAATATTTCTTAAAATAATAAATTCATTTAATCAATAATAAAAATTATCAAATTAAACCAAATTACTATTTAGATAATACACATAATTATTGTTTTTTTTTGTTTTTTTTTGTTTTTTGTTTTTTACAAAATAACCATTTAATTAATAAATAATATTTTCAAAACTGATATTATAAACATTTAAATTAATAATAAAATATTTTATGTAACAATTACATTATAATGACATTACTACTCTCTGATAATCTTACAAACAACTACTTACATAATAAATTGTGTTTGCATAATATTTCATAACTAATAAATAATATTTTATTAATAATTGAATATTTACATTAAAATAATTTAATAATATTGAATGAAATAAGATAATTATTGCATTACTACTCACTGATAATCTCACAAATAACTATTTATATAGTATAAATAAATAATATTAATTATATAATATAATATATATCTTATTGTTCTGTTTATTATGGCAACAATGATTATGAGCAGTCATTGTATCCAAAAGAGTTGTTTGAAGATTCTTTACAATTTCCACTGAAAGAAAGAAGGGGAGGGAAAAGAAAAACAGCATATGGGTTTGTAATATTTGCACTGTGACTATGTTTTAAGCATTGAGTTTGGTTTCATTTTGACTCGTCTCCTGTGTCTAGACAAGGCATCACTGTACTGTGTGAGTCAGGGGACATGTACTGTGTCAGTGACTGTATGCATCAGCCTGTAGTAACTGTATTTAGCAGCAGCATGATGAAAGAGCCAGCTGTTATCATCCTGCCCTCACATTCACACTTCCCTGAAGTATGTCGGCTGCTCGTACGAAATCATGTTCCTGCAGGACAGCATCACAAATGGCTCACTTAATATAGCAGCTGAACAGGAGCCAAAGACCTCAACATTATATTGGCTATCCATATACAGATAAAGCCATTAACATCAACATGGATCCAAATAATCATTGTAAAACCTATTAACCTCATGTTTTACCCTCAACCGAGTTGATTCTTTGTTTTTGTGTTCCCACAGACCACAATTCTGCTTCTAACAATAAAAGTAATTTAGAAATTACACTATTATTTTCCATTCTAATCCTTTTTATATGTCCATCTGACCTTATTAAATCCGAGTTTATCCAGGCATATGTTTATGTCGTTTTTGTTTGGGCTTATTATGACAAAACACAAAACTACAATAATTCAAATTCAGTTTCATTACTAGGGGATGCACTGTTCGATATTTTCATGTTAGAGCTGACAACCAATAATGTTTTAGAATTTTCTGTCTAAATAAACAAAAAAAAAATACTAAACACTAAATTCTACAAAAGAATTCAGGCATTATAGACAACATTATAATTCACAGTATGTAAATTAATATTGATTTTGAGATTTGTTATCACATTTAATGTGTTTGTTTTTTCAACTTACTAATGGCTTCTGGTCTCTCTGCATAAAGTTCAGTGAGAGAGTAATTAATCTCTCAGCTTTCGGTTTCATTGTGACATGAGTTCATGTACGGGTGTGTGAGTGTGTGTCTGTGTCCATATGAGATCTGTATGACCATCTCCAGCATTAATTCAGCTTGCTGACCATGTTCAATGTGGACTTCTGTTTGCAGCTCACAGATATGAAATGCGATAGAGAACAGAGCCGAGTTAGCATGCTTATTCGCCTGTTTGCACACTAAATGAATATATTACTTCCCACCCACAACTCCAGCACAAAAGCCCCTCTCTCTCGTGCCTCTGAATGAGCCTGTGAAGGCTCTTTGTAGCGTGAGGTTGTCTTGACGACACCCCATGGTCCAGCGATGAGAGTCTATTAACTCACACTAAAACAGGGCCTAAAAAGACCTAATATTATTACTCAAGCTTACACCCACTGAGACTGACCGACACCTTTAAACTAACTAAAAGTATAGTAGTTTACAGCATACATCCTGTACATCTCCCAAATTTATTTTTTGCATTTAATTGCATCAATAATTTCTAAGAAAAGTATCAATTCTTTCAAAACGGGAGAGTAAAAATCCTATTGACTCCATTGGTAAGATGTCATATCAGGACACTCCTGTCACTGCGTGAAGTTTCAAAGCCAAATACCCAATTATTTGCATTGTTTAATGGCAAAAATAAAGCATGTACTGATGTTTCTTTATGTCCTGTACTGTACCTACAGTTGTATACAACTGCATAAATTCACCAGGAGTGAGATCTGCATTTGTCTGGGTCTTAATGGCACCTTTGGCAGTCTAATAGTGAGATCCTTGTGCAATTCACTCACACACACAGTGGCTTTTCTCACAGGCTGTAGGGGAAAATATAGGATAGACGTCAGAGTTAAATATTAGTGTGGTAGCCTGGAACTCATTTAGTATGTGTGTTCAGGACAAAGTGTTTCTCCACAGTTTCCATTTCAATTCATGCAAAATAATAAAAACTAAAGAAATTTCTGTTTATCTTTTGGGAATGCTGCATTAAAATGACACACAGAAAGCTGCATGTACTTTTTTAAACTAACAATTATCTTAGCATTTAGCTATAAGGATACAAACGTATTGCGAAGGCTAACAACAAATCCTAGTAAGAATGTCAAAACAAACTGAAAATCTACTGCTGATGTATTGAAAGGAATCGTTCACCCAAAAACAGAAACATTTGACTTTCTTTGCACAATATGAGTTGATTTGGTGCTTTTTTAAATATCATTTTGGCAGTCGAGAGCATGGATCCTTATTTTTTTTTTTATCACAAAAGTGATAGTTCGTGTTCCACTAAAGAAAGTCGAACTGGTTTGGAATGACATGAAGGTGTGTAAATGATGACAGAACATTTATTTTTGAATGAACTATTTATTTAATATGCCAAGCAGAAGTCAAATACGAAGATAAGTCACACAATGATGAGTGAGTATGATTTATATGCTATGTGCTGGAGAACGCAGGAGATGACTGCAGTACAGTCAAAGGCATTGTGAGGCGCTTCTGTAATGGATGTTAATTCATTCACAGGTGCCTGAGGCGGCGTTATTTCCAGAGAGGACTGCTGATAACACAGACTTATGAAATACCCAAGAGTCTTGCATCCCAACTGTGGCAGAAATGGAGAACTCAGCTTTTTAACATTGTATCTATACTGTGTGGACTCTGTGGGACAATTATGCAAGCCTCAGATTGGAAATCAAGAATTTGAAATCACCTTTTTGGAAAAAAGAGATGTTGATCTCTTATTTAATAGATCTAATAAATCTATTACAGTATTTATTTCTCGGTTCCAATAATGAAATGTCAATAACAGATATGAGTTTTTCTTTTCAATTTGTGGTGAATTAAAAAAAACAAACAAAAAAAAAAACCTTTTAGTTTCATTTTAAGGCTATATACTCAGAAATGAAAACACTGTCATCATTTACACACCCTCATGTCATTCCAAACCTGTATGACTTATTCTTTCTATTGCAGAACACAAAGAAGAGATTTTGAAGAATGTTTCAACTGTTAAAGTCAATGGGGTCCAATAAGGTTGGAGCAACTTGAGGGTGAGTAAAGATTTTTATTTTTGGGTGCGCTATTCCTTTAAGGATAAAGTCAAAACATTACTATATAATAAAGTCTTGCACATTACAATGTGTGGGATATAGTGACTAACAATTTGTTGGACTTTTTCTATTCTTTCAAAATAACTAAAAAACAAACAAACAAAAAAAAAATTACCACACTAATTAAACTAACTTTCCAAGCATACTGTGTAATCAAGCAGATTTTATTGTCAAGATTTTATAGACCAAAAATTTAACACACCACAGTTCCGATTTCAATGATAGCTCAGTGCACAATGACAAGTTCAATGGCATGCAAAAAAAAAAAAACTATGACATGCATAAAACCAAACATACAATTTTGTTCACAATTCACCTTGTGTTTATATTCTGTTTAATAGGCTTGTTTGTAAAATAAATTTAAAACGAAATAAAAAAATAAAAATAAAATAAAATAATACTTTGCAATAAGGTTTCATTTGGTTATATATACACTATATTATTTAACATGAGCTAACAATGAAAACTTTTTTTATTTTAATTGAATAACTGATTAAGTATTGTTCAGTTATTCAAATAAATATGTAAGGATTATTCAATTCAATTTGATGGAATTTTACTATTAATTAAATTGTCTAAATCTTAAAAAAAGTCTTCACTTTTTTTGAGAGCACTAAAGATTTGTGTTATCATAATACAAATATAAAGTGTTACCATAAAAATAATACTATATTGGAAATAACCCCCTATCTTAATAATTAATAACGGGCAAAATACATTATCAGTCAACCTTAAACCCTCATTTTTATTCACTCAGCAGAATAAAGATCTTTTTGGCTGATCTACAGCAGCAGGTCTGGTGTGGCTGTCCTGTTCTCACCAGTGTGGACAATAGTTTCGCACCCATTTGTCCTGTGTGTTGTTTGATCCAGTGCCAGAGAAGCTATGCTGAAGTAATCATAAAGGGCCTTCAGTCTTCCATGCAGCTCACCACAACCAGCCTTTTGTTTTAATACCCTTCATCCTATTTTTGCCAATCCAACCTGGTAATAAATTCACAATGAACAAAAAAATTACTAAAAGTTTTAGCAATAAAAATCAATACTAACCCCCCAAAAACAGCCCAGGGGCTGCACCAGCACACATCCTGAATGAATTAAGATCAAATCAACTCCAATTGACTCCGGAGTAATGGCTGAGAAGTCAATTTGAAGCCAGTTATTAAGCAAGGAGCCAAACAAACAGTCAGACACTGCCACTCACTGTGAAAATAAAAATCTATTTTTTTTTTTCTGATTGATTTTTGAGTGGGCAAAACCTGGGGGAAAATAAGCGTACATTGCCATTGCAGCCATGCAGCGGTTATTGCATATGGATAACTTTGAACAAGGGAATTACACAGAGCTGACAACATATCGCAATCAATACTAGTTATTAGTTCAGATAAGACTCTTGCGTATGCCACACCAGTTCATTATTTTTAATATTAATGAGCACACAGAATGAGCGAGTAGGCATCGTTGATGAATTACACTAAATACAGAATGACAGCGGTCAAGGACAGCGTAGGTCAGCATAGAGGGACTGCGAATTTTGGACCTGCATCACAATCAGCAGAATCTGCGTCAACAAAGAGATCCACCCACAAATAATCTTTTCAGGCACAGGATGGAGGGAGCTTTCATGACCTTCTGTTCCAGTTTTGGAAGGGGGACAGCTTCATTTGAAAGACAATGGACTACCCCCGGACACACACATTGTCCTTGCTGGCAGATTGCAAATGAGAAGAATCTAAGCCATGGCGTTTGGAGTGGGAGGTCTACAGTTGTCAAGCACTTTATAAATTCCCTTCTCTTTGGTTTGATTCACTTACTTGGATGCAAACACACAAATAAGCATGCACACAATCCCACGCCACACAATTAGACAATTGCAAGTGATCAATCTCCAGCTCTCTCAGTCATCGCTGACTGGAAATCGTTGCAGATCGATGTTCGCTTGAAAAGCCCCAGTGTCACTGACTGTGGGCATGAACGTGGGTCGGCAGGAGGATCGGCCCCGGTGGGTGGGTGGAGCTCTGCAGGTGGTAGAAATTAAGACATCTGTCTGTTTGTTGCTTCAGTGTGAGGGATGGCACGGTGAGAAAGGGGAAGAAAGCGAGAACATGAAGAGGTGACAAGTTCCACCTATGCTGAAAAGAGAGGGGGACAGGACCTGAGGAACAAGAGGTGGTCTCTGAAAAGCACAGCAGGTGCCTCCTCTCTCAGCCAGAGCTCTCCACGGCGCTGTCCACCAGGACGCTCGCATCTGCCCTCAAAGTCAGGGACAAAGGACACACGTTTGGGGAACTGCATCTGGCTGTCATTCCAGAAAATTGAACATTTATCAGCCCACATGTGCTAGTTACCCTTTAACCTCGCTCTTAGACCCGTTTCACATCACAGGCATATCCAGATTGAAAGAGGTCAGAGTATCAGCAGCTCTTCACAGAAAATAAAGACATTTCTCAGTTACTACATTGAGCATTTTCATTTAATCACAGCCATAAATGATAAAAACAGTCATTGAGAGTGGGCTATTGATAATTATTACAAACTTGATCATCATCACTAAATGTATTTTACATGAGGAGGGGATTGCATTTAAATCCAAAAGATCATTAATCTACACAGAACCTAACTTCAGCTGTCTAGATTCTGGCAGAAAGTGCTTTTTTTGTGCCTGTCACTAAGTGTTTAACTTGCATCAAGCCTGAAAGCAAGGTTTTAATAAAAAATAATAATAATAATAATAAAATAAAAATCACTAATTATATTTTTAGATTTTCTGAAGGAAAAGTTGCCATTGCAATCATAGGGAGTTGCTATGCTGCCGCTAAGATGTTCTGAGTGGGTTCTAGAATGTTGCTAAGTGGTTGCTATGGTGTTCTGAGTTGTTGCTAGGTGGTTATTTAAGGCTGGAATAAACAACGTGACTTCTGCCCAGATTTTTGTCCTAATTTGCAGTCTGGATCAGTCTAAGCTAGTTGCCAAAAGTCAGTCAGTAAACAGATTTTGGGCAGTCAGAGCTGGCCAGTATCATAGAAATTTTGTTAGTGTATGATGGGTGCAGACACAGATCCCCCCCCCCCCCAAGACTATGATTCCATCCAGTAGGAGAATAGTAAACATGTTTTTTTTATTATTATTATTCATTTGTATTTATTTTTTATTTTTTTGCCAATTTTACAGCACACAGTTTCATTTGAGTTCGAGACATGAGTGTATTGTGGTAGTGTGTGATCCAGTCATTCAGTGTATGATGTCCAGATTTTCTCTGTAACCATTTACAAAGTGTATAAACTTTTCAGATTTTAAAAGTCATGTGGTATATTCCAGCCATTTACTGACTTGTGTCAGAAGAACCCATGTCTTTATTGTATGTTTTGTGTCAGTTTTACTGTCCACTAGCAGGGCTCCAGACCCTGGTCTGGCCACTGGCTCATATAAGAAACAAAATTAGGCACCAAATAATTTTTTTAAATGCCACAAAATAAATGGGTTTTATTTATTTTTTTAACACTTTAACATTTCAGTCATAATGTCATACGTTTATGACAAATCTTTTCTTGTCCTTATCAGCATTTTAATCCATCTTGTAGATGTCCTGGGAACAAAGGTTCACTTAAAGTGGGAACTAAACATGTTTTGCAACTTGAGAATACAGTCACAAACAATTGTTTATTACACAGAATCTGAGCCAATATCACGGACCATATGTCAGCATCACTTGGCCACTGAGTGTAGTTTGGGCACCTCCTCAGTGCATCCTATAAATGTTGTCATGTGTCTTGCACACATCCAGTCTGTTTTTCTTCATTACTAGAATGCAATTATATAGGAGGTTTTGAATTTTATCTTTAACTCCTTGCATTCTTTCTCATCTTGCAGACAAGTTAAGTAAAACTATGAATATGCAATATAGAGCATATATTTAGAAAAATGCTCCTATTTATAGTTATTTTTTCTAGCTGACTGATGAGGTTTTGGACACCGAATGGTTACTCTGAGGTAAATGATTGTTAAGTGGCATTGTTTACAAGCTTTACACATTTTCCACAGCTTGAAACACTGAATGAGAGTGTTTCCTATAAAAGACATGTATCCTATAAAATACCTCTCGATGTCCATTCATGTTTATTTTGTACTGTAAAGAGAAAGATATGATGAAATGAGGTGCTAAATGGATCGCTCAATCCGCATTAAAAGAGCGCCAAAAACTTATTGTTTTAATTTTGTTATGAATTTGGCAGAATTTTAAAGCTGATTCTTTGTTTATTAAAAGGTAATGGAGCACAAAGCTTATTGTTATTATCGGACGACAAGTGCACTACAAATAATATGAAGTTCATGCCGAACACAGCATATAGACAAAAGATCTTGATAACAAGAAGTCATATTAGTATTGAGTATACCTTTCAGTTTGACAGTGTATGTGGAACTTTTTCATTATTAGCATTTGTTACAATCACTGTACCATGTTACAGCTAATTAAAAAAAAAACAACAACAACAAAAAAAAACAACAACTTTGTTTCCATGTGATTAATAAGGCAGCTAGTGACATGAATAACCAGATAGTGTACAGACAGCAGCATGTGGTTTTCTCAATCTACAGGAAGCAGAACGGGGATAGACAGCACACGGCTTCCAGCAACACGGCTAATGGCTTAAGGAACCCCGCCGTTATCTTAATTGAAGCAATCTTTCCAAAGCCAGGGATTGAAAGAGATAGAGAGTGACAGAGGGTGGGAGAAGAGGCCGTAAACCCTCAGCTGGCATGAGTGGCCCCTTGAGATTAGGTGAGAAGAGAAGCAGAGAGGTTCTGAAAGATGGAAGTGTGCAGGGGAGGGAAGCAGTGGGGTTCTCCTCTGTGGTCACTGCAAGTCAGTTAACAGGCCAGACACCTGGGAACCACATCAATGATTAATATGAGCAGAGTCACTCGCAGGACAAGCTCCACTGGGCCACAGACACAGAGATGCTCTGTTCTCCACAGAATCAATCACGAGAGCCCGATCCAGACAGCCTGATAAAGAACACCATCGCAGTGCAGATTCTCAGCTTATCTATCGGAGCTATGATGAGGGCCGACACTGAATTAACAGACCATTATTCAGTTCTGCTCCATTAAAAGACTTCCTTGGCATTGACCTTGAACAACGTCTTCTAGCCAAGGGCAATAAAAATCTGCCCATATGGAAAAACTGGACTAAAATGAAACACATAACACAAATAAAAATAACTGAAATTGGCATTTCCCTGACAGTAGTCTAAACAGCAATCAGTACAATGGAGGGAGAAGTTTAATATTCAGTGCGCAGCGCTCTGTGAGGTCGGACACAGAGAGAGGACGCTCCCACACTCGCTTCAGCCGCCGGTCATCCCACGATCCCCCTCTGTTCCTCCCGTCCTCGACCGAGACCGCAGTCAAAGACAGAGAGGAAGTGAACTCTGGGATGTGCTCTGCATGGAAACGACCGGATGCCTTAACGAGGGAGGTGGCCTGTCAGGTTTCTAATTCCTCACTCCTCCTCAGTCGAACGGACGTGAGCCATTTGGTTTAGCCTTTAAGTTGAAAGCTCCGAGGAACATTAACCTGAATGTCGGCCTCAAAAGTTCTGCAAACACAGCACTGGAGGCAAGAACATTTTATATAGAAAAGGAGGAAAGGAAGGATGGATGAAGTAGGAAATAAATGAGAATAAACAACATAAAAAAAGGAAAGGAAAGGACAAATGGAAGGAAACAAAGGAAATCAAGGTAAATAAGGAAATAAATGGAAGGAAAGAAGGACAAAACAATGAATAAAATGAAGGAAATATAGAAAGGTCAGATGGAAAAGGAGGAAGAAAATCAAGAAAGAAAGAAATAAAGAAAAAGGAAGGAGAGAAGGAATGAAAAGGAAACATTAAAAGAGGATGAAATAAAATGGATCAAATGAGGAAAGGAAAGGAAAGGAAAGGAAAGGAAAGGAAAGGAAAGGAAAGGAAAGGAAAGGAAAGGAAAGGAAAGGAAAGGAAAGGAAAGGAAAGGAAACAACAGAAGTAATGAAGAAAATAACTAATTAAGTAAAGATTGGAGGAAAGGGAGGGTAGCAGGAAAGAAAAAAATAAATAAAGAAAGAAAGAAAGAGAAAGAAATTCAAAGGAAACATATTATTGCTCCACAAGTCTTTGTGCAGTTATAACATGAGCAGGACAAATTGCAGAGTGTGTAACAGTCTAATGTTGCGGCTCCTTTTAATGTTTGCACAGTGACTCAACTGTGTAAACAGCTGAAGCTACAAAGGCAGTGTGGTGTCTGTCTGCCAATGTATGTGCTCAATACTCTCTATGAAGACCAGAACAATAAACAAATCACTGTGAAGTTCAAAGTCCAAAAACCGCTTTCTTTTCAAATCTTTAACATAGAGCTGCAAACATCCTTATGCTCTGATGTCTTTATGGATACACAAGCTTCCTCTGATGCTTCAGTTTAAGAACTTCCTCGTGTTAAACCAGTTTCTGAGTCAGAGCTGGTTTAGATTGCAACAGTAACTGTAAAACGAGCATATCATTTTACACTTTAACGCATTAAGACTGAATTTCACACAGTAAATGGATGCTAATCAAACGTCTTTCTTCTGAAATATGGCTAATTTCCTTGATGCAAGCCAGACTTTAGCAACTGTTGGAACGTTGAGAAAACACCTCCTTGAATCTCCAGCACATGATGCTAGGAGCAAAAACAAAATACGGCGCACAGCTGGCAAAACAGTGTAACTGTCCCGGGAGCCAAGCGCAACAGCAAAATCAACAACGGCCCAATCTAGTAGCAGACTCCTCCAGAGCAGAGCAAATGGAGGAGATCCCTGCTTTAAATGGATTTCAGAGGGGTTTAGAGAAGAACGGCTGCTATATTCACAAGAGAACTACCTGTACATTAAATGTGAAAAAGGCACTACTAAGCTGTAAGCAGTTAAGTCTCATATCTAGTAGTCTTGTTTCGCAAGGGCTTTAATTAAATGGCATACAGTCTGATCCACATTGCAGATTATTCAAGCCAAGAAACGCCTACTTGGACAGGAACTAAGACCATCTGACCAACATGTAAAGCGATCAACCACAGTTTGTTTTGTTTCAATCTGCCATTTAAGGGTGGGCTTATCTGAAATTTGAAAGATTTTATCACAATAATAAACTGGTGTGGGAAAAATGTGAACTGCTTTACTATACTGGGAAAGTTAAAATATCTAATTAACTTGCTCCTCAAACAAAACTTTGAATACACTAAAAGCCACTATTCTTGCATACTTTGGAAAATCTAGCAATTATTTCATTTTAAAAAGTGTTTGTATTAGTCAGAGAAGACTTGTAATCAACTTGTTTCCCGGTGGCCTGAAAATAAAATACAGCAATTATTTCCTGAAGTTGTGTAAAAATCAGTCAATCAGATTATAGCTTGCCAGATCGAGAAAGTGCTTTCCAATTTTGTAAACAAAAGTTTATTCTGGCAAAGAACCGCCCATCTAAATAAATTTTATACCTAAAACAACCAATCACAGTTTAATGTTATACATAAAAATTTAAGGTCTGGTACATATGAAATCAGAAACAAACAAACAAATAAACAAAAAATTATTCAGAGAACAAATCGGAATATGAGAGATTTAGCTCAGGTCAGTAAGATGTTATTAAAAGTCTCTTACATTCACTGAGTCTCCATTTATTTGATAAAAAAAGGAATATTGTGAAATATTAGTACTGTTTAAACAGACTTTTCTTATGTTTGAATAGAATTTAATTAGCAGTTTAATTTTCAGCATCATTACTCCAGTCTTCAGGGTCACATGATCCTTTAGAGATCATTCTAATATACTGATTTGCTGCTCAAGAATTATTTCTTATTATTACCAATGTTGAAAATAGCTCTGCTGCTTAATATTTTCAGTGGAAACCGATACATTTTGAGATTTCATGATTTTAGGATTCTCTGATTAATAGTTGAATTGAAGAACATAATTTATTAGCAATCTTTTGAATCATTATTAATGTCTTTACTATCAGTTTTGAACAACTGAATGCATCCTTGCTAAATAATAGTATAAGATAAAATACTGCCCCCAGAATTGGTATATAAATATGTTGAGATAAACCGATCAGCTCATTACCTTGTAAACACTTGGTTTCTTCAAAGACTACACAATTCTGTCTACAAATAAAACCTACCAGTGTCTCCTCTCATCGAGCTCACTGTATCTCCCTGAAGGGATAGTTGAACAGTGTGAGGCTTAAGTGCTGCTTTAGCTCTTAAAGATGTACTGTGTTTAAGAGAGAACGCTAGACAATAAATCCAGCTGAAATGTATAGAAGCATGAAAAGAAAAATGAAGAAGTGATGTGGGGATATCAACATTTTTCTACACACCACAGACCTTAGAGAGGCAATAAACTGCAAAAAACATGAGAAGGGTTCATCTCATATACTCATAAATGCTCCAAAACATTAAAAAAAAATAGCTCACCAAAAAATGAAAATGTATGATTTTCCTTTTTAAGTGAGACAAATTAAGTATCTGTCATAAAATTAAAATGAGTGAGGACTGAAAAACTATGAACAGAATGAAATTTAAGTCATAATTTAATGATAATCATTCCTTCTCAAGCGTAGTTAAAAGTAAAGTAAATTGAATTCAGAACCAATTCAGTCTGACGTGTAAAAGAATCATTTTGACTGAAAAGTGACCAGGATATTCATCATAAATTCAGTTGTGAACGATGACAGAATTTTCATTTTTGGGTGAACTATCCCTTTAAGAACAGAGAAAATATATGAGCTGCATGCTTGTTTTTACATTTTCATCACATGAGTACCCTGATAATGACAGCATTTAAGAATATTGGAAACAGAGCTAAAAATAAATGGATAAGATTCACAGCAGTTTTCCAACAACCCTTCATCTCCAGAAGGCATGTTTGTTCCCTCAAAGCCTCCGTGTGTAATGTTTAACAAGCTCTGGCTGGGACACTGTGGTCTTTTTCCATCACTGGGTCTAACTACAGTGAAATAAAGAGAGATTTGTGGTGTTCGGAGTGAAAGTTTACCTTGGGCTCGTGTGAATGGCTCCTTCTGAGGAGGTCTAGCTGTTTTGCATGGTGTCAGTGCAGTGGGTCACCCATCACTAATCGCTAGCTCTGCTAGCACCTTAGCCAAGCACTTTGCCATTAGCTTATGCACTTAACAAAGGCAATTATGAACGCCTTTAAACAGTGTTTTTGTACTCACTTGACACTCAAAAACACTGCGTACATGCTTTAGTTTATGACATATGACATACAATGGAGTTCATTAAGACTGTGGCTATCACTCTATGAATGTGGAAAAATACGGCCTGGTCAGTTTTGCTTCAGTAATACACCAACCAGTGTCTTCTTGCTGAAGGATATATTTCTATTTCCCATCTGATAGTATGTTCAAAATAGAAAGTCAAAGGTTGTCAGTATTGCATACTATTCCCATGGGATTTTCTAACGATGCTTTCGTGCAGGCTTTTTGAGCTAATAATAGCTAATATCAGCCAGGATAAGGATTTTGTGATGGTTCCCGTTTGACTTTTTGATTTTGTCGGCATTATCTTAGCTTTCTTTGCCAGTTTCATACAAAGCAGTTTGTTCAAATGTAAACATAAAATGTAAGTAAATAAATTTAGCTCAATGCAATAAACAGTACTGTGAGTGTGTGGAGCCCTTGAATACAGCGAAGAACTCAAATGACTCGGTGATTTAAACTAGCTTAGAGCCAGATGAAACAGAGCTGACCAACAGGAGAAACACTGTGAGCAACGATACAGTCAGAAGGCCTTTCTACAAATCGCCTACATTTAGCATGGATTTACTGTAGTAACAACCGCACCATGGTATTATGGCAGAAATGTGGGATATTCATATTGAATTTTATTATATAATTAATGTAGACATGTATTAAATGTATTAACAGAGTAACGGAATATATTTAGCCTCCGGTTTTTTTTATTACTGTAAGTTATAGTGTTTGAGCATTTATACTAAATGTATTTAGACTGTATTCAATACAAATACCTAGAAACCATATAGTTAAATTTGTACCGTGGTATTGAGGTGCTGTGTGTGGTTTTTAACTGTTGTTAACATGTTTGCTACTATGGATGACCGATGGGTAATTTTAATAAAATGCAAACAGTCACCATATAAAAATTAGGTTTTTAAAATTTGTACTGTTTTTGATAATAAACCTAAATTTACATCTGCATTATAGCTGCCTACTTACTGTCAAATGTGCATTTCTAAGAGACCAAAAAAGGTAATATTATTAATTTTAGAGCCTGTACTGCAAACTGTGCTAAACATACATATCATCAACGTAAGGTAACACAAACCTGTCTCATGTTTTGAAACAATATCAGTAATTAGAACATGCAGAAACTAAGAAATTAACTTTTCTATAAAGATATTTATTTTGTTAAGGAGAAATGACCGGAAAAGTATAAAGAATTCAACGTGAAGTGTTTGTCATGTTTTGACCATAAAGAGTAGTTTAAAACCACAATTAACTTTCTGGTTTCTATAACTTTCACTTAGAACCAAACGTCAGCCTTTAAACTCTGAAATTTGAAATTTATCGTGATAATTATCTGGAAAATATTTACTCATACTAGTTTTGACTTCATGCAATATAAAAAGTAATAATACTAACAGTAATAATAAAATTAATTACTTTAATAGCTTAATTTTCAGAACATGCAGCAGTACACATAATACATGGTAAATACAAGTATTTATACATGAAAATATTTAGCTGCCTTTAAAGTTTCAAAAACTCCTAACATCTTTAGTAGACATACAAAAAGGCATTCAAAAGTTTTGTGGTCAGTAAGATTCTCTTCTGCTCACCAAGGCTGCATTTATTTGATATAAAATACAATAAAAATAGTTATATTGTGAAATATTATTACAATCAAAACCTGTTTTCTATATTAATATATTTTAAAATCAAATTTATTCCTGAGATGGTGAAGCTGTATTTTCACCATCATTACTCTCTCTCTCTCTCTCTCTCTGAACCCAAACTTTTGAATGGTAGTGTATGGACAGAAGTACATTGTAGTTTTACAATCCAAGAAGAAAGGGGTCATCCAATCATAATGCTACCTTCATATACTGTAGGTCATGTGTGCACATATTTAATGTGTGCATTCTTTAAAAAAAGATACTGGTCTGTCTACACAACAAGACACATGGACAGAGAACATGAATATCCAGAGAAATTCTGTGCATGAAGCAAAACAGATGCGACTATTAAAAATCCACCTCTGTATGGTTCCAGTGTCTAGCGATGTCATAGGACTCCGACATACTTTTTTAAACATATTAAAAGAAAATCAACAAGGAAAAGACAGTTTTACTAAAATGTATTTCTAACATATAAACAGTGCAGAGATATCGCCGCATGCAATGGTGCTGGCCAAGAAGTGTCTGAAGATGACATGCTTCTCAGTGGTCACAACATGGCTTGCAACGATTTCCTCATTACTGACCAAAGCTGGAACAAACAACTTCCCGAGTCCTCAGCCAACTTCTCCACTTAATTACAAGGCTCAGCAGTTCGGCCGTGAAAATCTCTCTCCCTCTTTTTTCCCTCTTCCACCATAACAATAAACTCAGTGAGTGGACCTTTCAAGAAATATTAAGTATTGAAATATGTGATTTAAATTATATAAACTTAATTCTTATTTTATTAATCATTATTATATATTAATTAATTATTATTATTATTATTATTATTATTATTATTATTATTATTATTATTATTATTATTATTATTATTATTATATTGAAATAATTATATTAAAAACATAAATTTTAATTTGTGCAATTTGAAGGCAATATAAACAAAGAGTGAAAGCATATATGTAGGCTATGTGCAATTAAATATTATGCAATAATATAATCGTTTTATGTGCAAAAAAGGGATTAAAATTTAAACTGATTGTTTACATTTTGAAAGTAGAAGTTACAATCACTAATTGTAATAATAATTAATTATTATCAAATTTATTGATCAGTTGTTGCAGCCAGACTAAAAGCAATCATTTTAAATTCTGAATTTAGGCATCACAACATTATATTGTACAGTATACAAAAAATATATATTCATTTTGAGATTTACCAAGGATTACATTTAACATTAAAATATTATTATATAATCATTCCCCCTTTTTAGAGTGAATTTGTTAGATAACAGCAAAAATATTCTTAATGTAAAAATAGAGGAAATGAGCATTCACAATTAAATATTCAATAAAATGCATTGAATATTTAAAAAAATATATTTCAATGCATTCAAAATAAATCTCTAAATTAAAAAAAATATTAATAATTAAATAAAAATTTAATATTATCAGCAAACAAATGATATGGTAACATTATACAATATTACTTTTTTTAATCATGTTTACAGTAGCAAAAGTCCCCTAAAAATCAAACTGCGTGACAAGGATTAGGCACTGAGAAGATAAGTGACAAGCAGTGTGTACAAGGCCTTGCTCTACTGTTATGTTTAGTAGAACACGAAACAAAGAAGTTGAATTAGATTAGAAGATCATTTTTATGAGGTTTATTTAGAAGAGATAATCGCAACCATTTTCATGAGCAGACATTCGAGAAAAAGTGGCTGTGCCAAAATCAAATGAAAGACTATAACCACGATGACAGACTGCAGGAATTCACTCTAATTCTATCAGCAAAACACTGCTGTCACTATCCCATAATAATGACACAGCAGATTCATGGAGACCACGGGAAATGCTTACAAAACTGCTTTATGCCCCGAAGGCACAGGCCTGGTATAGGAATGCATCATTTCTTTATTTATGAGTGTGTTTAGTTTAATTTCTCATCAGGAAATCCATTAACTTTTTCAGCCGTCTGTGTGGAATATACAGCTAATTCTGCAATAAAATAGAAACAGTATCACTCTCAAGACAGGGAAAGGATCTTTAGCCAAGGCTGACAGACACAAGCCAAACATTAGCAACATGATTGCAAGATATTTATTCATCTTCTTCATCATTTTATCATCTTTTTATGAACTTCAGAGGGTCATGAACAAATAAATGAAACAAATGATTTCTTATACAATCAACTGATTGTTACTTTGCTTACTTTGAATCTGAGGCAGACAGAGGTTAGTCTAAGAATCTTTCAAAGTAAACCGAATCAAATCAGATATATGCTGGAGGCTTTGTGAAAGTATTTTACCCCATGATGTGACTTTGAGCACAGCATTAGAGATAAGACAAGTGCTGGAACATCCTCTCAGCAAAAAATGCCTTTGAACCAACTCCAAATCCAAGAACACATTCTCTTCATTCAGCACTACATCCAGCTGTATACTTACTGAAGAATCTTACATAAGCAAACCCATGGCCATCATCAAGCCCAGCATGCTTTTATATCATAAGAGAAGTGGGACGATATTTTCTTTTAAAAATTATTTAATAACTTGATTATACATTAGCAGAGACTGAGAAAAAAAGACAAATAAACAGTGGATGATAAAGAACAAAGGAAACATTTAAAAATTCTTGTTTAGCCGTATACATAACTATTTTTTTGTAACACATTCTTTGTATTCAAGTTTGATTCAGATGGTTTTAAGATAACATAAATCAATTACAAATTTCAATTTAAAGGAATGCTCCATCCAAAAATAATAATTCCCGTCATCATTTACTCACCCTTAAGCTGTGAAAAAAATGACACTGCTAATAAGTAACTGACTTTTTAATGACTAGGTAACTGAGTCCGTCACTACTGGCGAGCTCCAGCAGTCTTCGCATACCTTAAATGCTCTGTGCTCAGCTATGTGAAACATGGATGAAGTGGCTGAATGATGAATTGATCGTTGATCAAACAGAATTATTCCCCGATCCAATGGGATTAAGAGATTATGGAGCAGGCATAACCGGAAGGGAGGGGCGTGTTGAGTCAGCCTGGTCTTCCCACCATCTCTCTCTTCATTATCCTGATCATCTGAGATTTGGGGAAGAAAGGGGTTGATTCTTCATTGAGAGGTGTAATCCTCCTTTCTCTCTGAGCATGTGATGCTCAGGGTGGACACTTGAAAATGGATTGTTACTCGTGCAATGGTTCGGCCTCATTGATTTTAGCCATGGCATAGATCTTTTACAGCTTCCTGCCAAATAAGGTTAGCTCAGCCAGCTTGCATTACTGTACTGCGGTGCCTGCAAGTGGAACTGAGTGCAAACTAACCACATTTAAAGCCATTATAAGTGTGGAAGACTGTGTTAAATAGCACCACTATTTCCTTACAAGTAATTCACTCATGCATGGGGAATAATGACAATTTGCACTTGTGCATGCATTTCTAGAGCTTGGGTTTATGCATTGGAAGAGAAGTGTGTGCCATTTGGTTTTCAAACACCCTGAACTCTACTGGCTGAGTCAGAAGTAGATATTTGACCACTCTAATACACAGCAATTTTGAAAGCACCACAGTAAAATGACATTATTACTATTATTATTTTGCTCAGGTCTATAAACTTATTTAAAAATACATTAAAAGTTATGCATACATCTCATGAGTCAAAACACTAGTGATGCACCAAAATTTCAGCAACTGAAAATATTTGCATAAATTTTTTCAGCTAGATTTGGAGGGCCGAAATGATTTTGTTAAATATATGCACTATATTACATATTCGTTAGATTTTAACTTAACATATGTTTTGAATAAATATGTGATGAAAAGTTATTACAGCACCGTTTAAATATTCACTCTTCAACAACTGCCTTATGTGCAATTTAAATGTTTATATGCAATCAGATATTAATAGAATTTAATAACTTTATTTTTTCGGTGCATCACTACAATACACCCTAATGATGAACATGTATTTAGTGTGTATTAAAAGTCATTTTGATATTTTTGCTATAACTGACTTGATTTCATAATGAAGAAACAAAGCCTTATTAAAAGAATGAGATAATTTGAATTTATTTATTTATTTATTTATTTATTGACTCAGCAAGATTAGTTTATGTTGTAAAATGTCATATGGTGCATCTTTAGTAAAACTGTAATGCATTCATTCATAACACTCTCTGCAGAAAAAATAAATAAAAAAGCTGTCACTATGGCAGGACCCTTTCAAAAGGCACTAATACAGTACTTACCACTTACTAATTTGTACACTTTACTGTAGGTGGAAATCTGTACCTTTGAGGTACTAAAATGCACCTTTTAGGAGTAAATAAGGCACAAAGATGTAGCTTTTGAAAAGGTACTGTCCCAGCAGCAGCCTGTTTTTCTGAAAGTGCATCGTGGCGCTTTCAACATTGCGCTATATTTGAGCAGTCCCACGTCAACTTCAAACTCAACCAATAACACACAATTGGGTGTGGGTGGGATCTGTTTGGCTGAATAATGGCAGACAGGGAAGTGTTTGGGATAATACATTGATAAAATACAACAGCATTTCTATTTTCAAAACAGCAGGAGGCCTATACAAAAAAAAAAAAAAAAATAAAATACTGAACCAAACCAAAACTGTTGTTGATATACTATACCATATTATCCTGCTCCTCACAATAATGGGGTAAAGCTAGCTGCACAGATGGACTAGCTGTTACCATCTGCACTGGGGTCTGTGAGGAATTAACTAACTAGCAGATTTAAACAGATAATGAACTATACCAATGATCCATGACACCAGTGAAATCTTAGTCGTAACAACAACTTCTTGCATGCATTTTAACTCAGACTCAAATGTATGAAACTAAACTCTAACAATCTAATTACAGTATACTTCAGCAATAGATGTACATAAAGATGCACACAGTTATAGATTAGAATGCGACTGAAATCCTCTTCCAATAATTGCCTCTTCTCCTCCTTTAGGCTGCTGGCCCAGCAAAAGTTCATTGTCCATCTCTGATGCAATTGCTTTGCTTCAGTAGTCGCAGCTAATATCCTCTCACCCAAACAAATATGTGAGTCACTGTGCGGATGTCCACAGATAAAGCCAATATATAAGGACCCCAGGTCAAACCCCCTCCAGTGGCTTGTAACATTTCAGCTAATGGATTAGTCACAATGAGAGCAGATGCAGCTGTCATGTCAAGCTGCCTGTCTGTGGCACAGACCTGGCTTACTGTACTTACCAGGAGCCAGATTTTGCATGGCTTGGCAAAGCTCTGCGGGGGAAAAAGGCAAGTGCCGTATGTCAAATTGCCACATTTATAGTTCATCCAAAATAAGAATTCGGTTATTATTTTTCTCATGAAACCCATATAGTGTAACTTCTTTCCGTGAAAAGGAGAGTTAAAAAAAAAATATCTTCAAGCAGCTCTTTTTCATATTATGAATGTTAAGCTCCAAATATGACACCCAATATTAACATAAAAATCATCTATTTAATTTATGCACTATGTTCCAAGATATTTGATAGAAAAAGCAAAATTCAAGTCATTATTCAGTTAGAATCTTCCCTTTCAGTGAGCTGCTATTAAATGTGTGTAAAAAAAAATATATATATAATTATTATTGGAACAGCATGAGGGTGAGTAAATAATAAAATGAACTATTCTTTCACAGTCAAATGTCACAGGAAAAGCTGATTTTACAGGTGAAGAAACTGGACGTGGACACAAGAAAAAAAATACATAAATAGAAAGAATGAAAAGTTTAGTCTGGTGTTAGATCGGAGAAATAATTTTTTAGAACCTACACTCTCCAAATTCACCTAAACCTCACGTAAAAACTCCATACATGGCCTCCACAAGAAAGCACACTTATGTCACGGCACATATGCACCACTGAATATTTTTAGCTCAACAGCTTGCCACACTTGCTATCATGGAGAGGAACCTCACACCGGTGGGAGACAAAATGACAAGTATGTGTAAGTTAGAGACAGTGAAAGTGTTTTCACACAGTCAACACTTACTCAAATAAACAGAGAATAAGCAATCACCCACCCCAGAGAGATCATGGTAGCCACAACTGTCCTCGCCTGTTAGCACAGGCAACACCTCCACACGCTTCTTAATCTCTGGCCCTGTAAGGGCCTCTGTCTGGCCCCAGTCAAGATTAAAAATACAGGAAAAGCTCACTCTGGCAAAGTAAACACTCAACCGTGCGCTAATAAAAGGGGTTATTTATGGCCAGGGCACAGCTAGGATGGATGTTGGCACACTAGCCTAGCATTTGAGGTTTAGCTTCTCAGCAGGGCATTGAGAACAGACGTGTATATAAAGTCAAAAAATATATATTCAGAAGATCATCTCTCTTAAAAAAAAAGTAAAAAGTTTTAATTTTAGTAAATATTACATCTAGCGTGGTTTTATTGGCCTAACATAGTAGTGAACTGGAAGAAAGCTGGTGTATGGGAGCTAATCTGAGGGTTGTTGGTGTAAAAGTGTACCCAACAGGAGGAATGGAGAGGTTTAACACACACACACACACACACACACACACACACACACACACACACACACACACACACACACACACACAGGCATGGTTTCAAAGGCAACAACATTATTTCAGTCTTCAATATACAATTCTAAATGTGGGAAATATTTGAAATATTTTATATGTAGTGAATTAGCAAATTTAAAGCACATTTTTCCAGTGCAAAACTCTATGTCACAATGTTAAGCTATTTTGCATGATTTTTAGCGTGTTTCTATGTGGTTGCTAGAGAGTGATTAATAGGGTTTGGTTTAAAAAAAAAAAATTAAAAAAAAAATTTTTTAATTCCCATTGATTTTTAAAATGTGCCTTAACATTTTTCCCAGGTTTGCTGTGCTTGCTTGTATGGCTGAACAATTTGCAGATTTGTTTTTAATAGTTCACTGTAAAATAATAAAATTATAATTTAAATATTAGTGTACAGTTTCTTCTTTTTCAAATGTTTCAAACCATTACACTTTTATTGTGGCAGCAAATACATTTAATTAGATTACATCCTTTGGAATTTGATAATAACACTAAGCCATGTTAGAATTTGGGTTTTAAAATAATAATGGTGGTAATAATAGAATACCCTTGTAAAAGTTTTAAGAGGTGCTCTGTATTTGTGCTCTTGTATACAGCGGGTTGTGCTGTCCTGAACTGTAACAATAAAAAGAGCAAGCCGATTTCAAATCTCTTTTAGAGCTTTCATCTGTTTGCCAGACTTATTATCTGATCTTCTAACCCATCCTCAGATAACTGCCGGTATGACCCACAGCTTTAGAGGAATCTGACCTTGCCATGGCAGCACTGGCATGACATTAGAATCCAGAGAGATTTATCTTGTTCTTTCATTTTGTTCCTCAAGGCTCTTTCCACATTCCCACACATCCTTGTAAACACTAAATATTATTTATCTACTTTCCATTTTTCAGTTCTGGTGTGTGTATAACCTTCTATGTGCGGGCTTGGAAATCATAACTCGGGTTAAGAAAAACAATGACAGAAAAACCATGGACCAAAAACGTCAAAAATGAAATAAAACAGAATATTAGAAAATGAGAAGGTCTGCTTATTTCAGGTTTTAAAAAATCCCTTTAGCCAACGACCTTCCAGTTGTTGTTGTTTTTTAATTATTTATTTTTAACAATTACTTTTTATAACTTGCTTTCACAAAAATATTTAAATATTTTAGAGCTGAACATGACTAGTTCAACTCATTTTTAACAATGCATGAATAAAAGTTACACGACTTTTTTAGATTTGATTAATTTCTATGGCTTGTCCTGGCCCGGAAACCATCATTTTTAATTGCCTAATATGTCAAGGATTGATGATTTCTGGTATTTGTATAGAAATGCAAGCCTGTGCGTGTAAAGAAAAGCCTGACCTCTAGTCCAAACTGATCATCTTTCGCAATCAAATTGAAGCAACCGTTAACATGTATGAACTGAATTAGAATAAATCCAGATATCTGGTGACTTATTTAAAATCTAATTTCACAACACTATAAAATAATTGTGAGTTTTCCTAGTGTTTCTTGGCTTAAGTATAAAACAGTGCAGATGTACCAGATCACTAAAATGTCAAGTTCAGTGCCTTATGGTTAAAAGTCACCAGAAGCTCTTCTGCCACACAGCAACAGATGCTAGGAGGAAGATTCATGACCTCCTAAAATACACACTCAATAAAAACTTGTACCTCACACCTTCCTCTCTTTAACAGAGCTTTAATGAAGATAAAGCAACAGACCAAAAACTTGGATGTAGTATGCAATCTTTCAGTTTTCGCTCAGTGACACATATAAGTTGATGACACAATGCTGATCAAATCGCTAGGACAAATCTGACATAATCAATATCACAAAACACAAGTTTAAATTACACACCAAGAAAACCAAGACCAGTTTTTTAGGCTATGTGTTTAAATGAGAGAGCCAGCCCTTCAGGATCTATGTCTGCTACCACCTGTTAACCCTGTTCAACACCCTCCAGACCCGTGGTTTCACACTACAACCGTCCCGCTCTGCTCCACACCACACTCCCATAGAACATGAGGTGAGGGGTTCATCTGATATTGTGCTGAAGGAAACTACAAAGCGGCGAGCAGATGGCCATCTTTGACCAAGGTTTCTGCTAATACAAGAAAGCCAGAGATGGAAACAAGAGAACCATTTTTGCACATCTTTGTGCAGATATTGAAGAAGATAAAACAGTGCAAATAACCATGTGAGGTATACTGAACCTTGATGTGTTCCTCTATGGGTAGATATGGAGAAACCAAATAAGGGGAGGGTCACTTCAATAGATATTATTTAATAATATGCTGGGTTTCATCATTTTGAACTGAAATAAAATCTGCACTTACGGTTACTTTGTTGGCTAAATATGGATGAAGACAGAAAGCCTTTACAGAGTATGAAAAGTGCATTGGACAGTAAGTTAAAAAGTCCACCACAGTCTTTCCCACAACATATCCCTCTGTGAGATCCGGCAACAAAATAACATTTGCTGGATGTGAGAGTGTGGGAGTATTTGAACTACTTTTTTTCTTTTTCTAATGGGAGGGGGATGCCATCAGCCACCTATTAAATATGTACAGTTATAATCATGTTACAAATTTTTTTTTTTTTTGAAGCTACAAATCAAGCTACAGTTTACAGTCAAAATGTTCACAATTTTTACAAAAAAAAAAAACAATTCTAAATGCAACAGTAAAATCTGTTGCTTAACTGTAAGTTACCTTACCAATGTAAAATGTAAATGTTTTAACAGGCCATTACATGTAATTTTACTGTAAAATACTGTAGAATTTATGTTTTGTAGGTAAACTATAAAAACTAAAAAAAAAAAAACTATAGTGACTATAATAATATTGTTTTTTTATATCTGTTATTTTTTTATATCTGTGTTTTGTGTTATATTTTATGTTATTTAGTTAATGTTTATTGCATTATTTTTCTGACATCTGTGTTACCTTTGTATGACCCTGTGAACTGTCAATATCCAAGTATTTTTTGGACAGACCACTTTCATCAAACCGGTTTAATTGTGTGGTTTATATTTTATCTCCTGTATTATTTTAGTGGTTATCAATACATTTTAAGGTATAAAGCAGATGTTGGTGCTTTAAGTAGGTTAGTAATTTAACATTATATCACTTAATGAAATATATGGTTGTAAGTTGTAAAATATACAGGCGCCAATATGCTATCCAGTAAAGCCTGAAACATTGCCACCATATTTGTTACAGTCAATATCTGGCAAGCACAGCTGTAAGTGTTTTTTTTTTTTTTTTCAAAAATTGTATAAAAAAATAAAATGTACTTACAGTGTCTGTTAGTCCAACTGCACAAAAACCAGACTGATTTCAGTCAAACCTAATGTCATCTATTTCAAATTGATGGATTGTGGTAAACGAACAGACACAACAGATGAATGGAAACAGAATAAATCTTGATCTCTGCTGGTGAATCTTATTTAAAATTCCCCTGCATAATCTAAAATCATTCCAATATGAAAATATTATGATATCACAACACTTCACAATAAATATGAGGCTGCTTTGTGTTTCTTGGCTAAAGCATGAAACAGTACAGATGTATCAGATCACTAACATGTCAAGTTCAGTGCCTTATGGTTAAAAGGCATCTAAAGATCTCCTGCCACAACCGAACATACCCACAGCCGAAGAATGCACCACGAAGCAACAGATGCTGGGAAGCAGATTCATGACCTCCTAAAATAAAAAAACCCTCGTACCTCAAACCTTCTTCTCTGATCACCATTTAACCGAGCTACAGCAGGTTTTTGTGTATTTAAGCTACAGTTTTCATCGTGCTGGATTCATGCTGGATGAAGCCCAGATAGAATTGCATTATCGAGGTCTGTTAGTCCGACTTCACGGAAACCAGACTGGTACAATTTCAGTCAAAAAAAAAAGCATTCACATGACATTTTAAAAAGACTGGTTTTGTTTTAATCTAACTGATATTCAGCATTTATAGTGCATGTAAACACTTCTTGACAACTAAGCACAGGGAGTTTATGTATCAGAGAATTACTGTTAAAAGTGCACTCAGTAACTTTTTGTTTACAGACACCTACCTGCCTGGATGTATGAAGATTTACTAGCTGCTGCTGATTTACATTTCTTCTGTCGAAGATTTGTACTAGCCAAGTACTAGCTAAAAGCTCTACATAAAGTAAACATTTTATTAGTAATAGTATTACTCATAATGCAAGGCTGTCAGGTGAAGACAACATAGCAGCACCTACTGAATGAAAGGGTGGCCCACTCCATGTAAAATAAAACATCTTTGACTATATGTCTTAATATAAATCATTAAAACTGATTCTAATAAGCACCTTTATTTTATTTTATTTATTTATTTATTTTGTGCGTGTAAACCATTTTAATTTACCAAAAAAATGGAAGAGAGCACTTA